>NC_051278.1:12995018-13295018 GCF_015220745.1 Sebastes umbrosus | reverse complement strand
AAATGGTTTTAAATATGCAATCAAATCATTTAAACATTACAACTTACGTGGGTTTCTCATTGGTGATGAGTACTTTGACCTTGTTGAGGGCCTTCTTGGCGCCGGTAGGGACCGGGGCAGCGGCGGGGGCCGGCTTGGTGTGGGCAGGGCTTGCATGGGGGCTGGCGATGTAGACCTTTTTGCCAGCGTTGCCCGGTGGTTTGTTGTGGGTAAAGTCTGTGATAAAGACTATTCCTTCGCTGGTCAACACTGCCAGGAAAGATTTTTTTAAAAAAAACATCATAAAGCTGCATATTCTTCTCACAGCTGTCAGTATTGTTTTAGCAATTTAGAAAATAAATCTTTTTTTTTTTTTTTTTTTAAAGTGAAGTATTGAAAATGAGATGTTACAAACAGTTATAATAAGTGAATGCAATTCATCTCTCTAGAGATGGTGCAGTGTCTCTGATAAGTGTGAGCTCTATGAATCTTAATCTAAGACCTCCAGCTACAATATAGACTCATGACGTGTATATGTGGGCGAATGGGCCATGATGAATAAACTGAGGCTGAGTCAGATTTTTTTTTGGACCGTATGTTGTTCACCTACACGCCATGTTGGAGGGGTCAAAGGGGTCAAAAGAAAAGGAGAGGATGTTCTCAGCATAGCTCTTCTTCCACAGCTTGGTGCCCGTGTCTCCGTTCCACAGAACGATGTAGTTGGGAGGGTGGATGGCTAACAGTAGATCACGAGACGCATCCTGGTTCCATAACCACTCCAAGTCTGGCAGAGAGAGAGAGCAAGACGGAGAGGAGAATGTGGGAATGAAGAGCATGGAGGCGTAGTAAGTGCCAGGAGGAGAGACAGAGAATGATGGTAAGAGCATCTTAATGAAAACAAATCGCCAACAACAGTTCCAACAGTTCCAAGTTTCTCCTTGGCAGTGTTGTCAGAACTTCCTGCACAGAACTGATGGACAAACAATCAATCCAAGCCTCTCTTACCCTGGATAGGTTTGGAGTGCTCCTGGATCTCACAGTGGGCGGTTCCACTGACCACATCCCACACTATGATCTTCCCCGAGGCGTCTCCTGAAGCCAGCCGCAGACAGTAGGGAGAGCTCAAGTTGTGGTAGTAGTTTTCCCTCGACCATTTCACCTACCAAACACAAAACATATGCTGAGCGTCTGGCAGTCGCCACATTTTGCCATCTGAAATAGAAGATGATGAATTTGACCACACAACGGATGCAAAGCTCTTCTCGTTAACTGGAGATCAATCCTTCTATCTGTCCTTGTTCATTATGCTGTGTTCACACTACGAGCGACTCAGCAACAAGTTTCTACAAGTCTTTTTCAATGGAAGCCGGTGACATTAAGCTACAAACTGACACAACTACGTCAACGAGCGCTTGAGCAACACTTCAACGGTGACTCGGCAACAATGTAGCTGTCCACGCTGGCTGCTTTGTCACTTTTGTTGCTGGTACTAGTAGTGTGAACATAGCATTAGGGGAGAAAGATACAGAAAACTGAAGAAAAAAGATGCAGACCCTATAGACCTTTTCAAACTTGGCGACATAAACATTCTAAATGGGCCCCTTTGTATTTCCTGCTGCTATGTTTATTAATGCAGTAGCTGACAGGAAGTAAACTTGGACCAAAGCTGTTGCCCTAGCAACAGACTGTCAATGAAAATGTATATAGGAAAACACACAACATTGAAATGCAGCCAATGCAGGCTCTATACTTAAAAAGACAAATGACTCTGTAAGGCTATGAACAAGTTGGTGTTTAAATAATTGATTGGGTATCTGTGTTTGTTCCTGAATAGGCGTGCTCTTTACTGTGGATACTGCTTTTTTTTTTATTAAGCAAGCTTTCTTGTGTCGGGCTGGGTGATGAGAAATGGCCCGCTGCTGTGACTGCGGTGCTTTACAAGATTAAAGTGTGCTTAGGAGTGAGGAATGAGAGCCTCACATTGAGCCCAGGCACTGATAATCACTGTGGAATTTATTGCCCATTATTTACCCTTCTACAAAGCACACTAACATCAAACATATAACGACACATACGCTAACACACACACACACACAATAGGTCTATCCGTCAATACAGAAGCAATCTTTATTAGTGTTGCTAGTGTTGGCTTACACAGTGAAGCAGAGCTGAATGTGTCTGCCAGAGAGGGACGAAAACAACTTAGCTCAAGGTTACACAATATTAATATTAATACTGGGTGATGAAATATTACTTCTTCAGCAGGTGTGTGTTTGTATTTCCCCTGGAAAGCACAAAGTCAGCAAGAAACTGACATATAAAAGGACATACAGTATCACATATACAGTAAGTGCACTGGAAGCATTTGAACCCTACAAACCATACATACTGTCTATATGTATATAATGTCTACCTGAGCAGAGAATGAAGTCACTCTCCCTCTGTGTGTGTAGTAATCAGAGTTTCTCTGTTGTTGACATAGCCGGGCCGGCCGTGTATAACTTTCCCCCCTAAGGTTAACACTGTTAGTTCTGTCAGCACTGTTGTCACTGTTTGCACTGTTTGCACCGTTAGCTACGAGCTGCCGGCTCAGACATCGCCATGTTGAGAGCCGCGTGGAGGCAATAGATATACTCTCAATTTAAAATTTAGCACCTTTAAGTGCAACATGTACATTTTTGCTTCCAAGAAACACTTTGAGACTGACAAAGAACAAAAAAGAAGTGGAACTAGTGTCCCAAAATATCTTCATCCAAGATATTCTTTCACATTAATCAGACCATATTTGTCACATTCATTTTCAACCTATTCGTCTGTGTCCTTTTTATGTTTACAGCTTTACTTACTGACATATATCAAATTGTATTTTTTAGCTGTGGCCTATGGAGCAGAGCTGCAATAATTAGTCAATTAACTGATTAGTCCATTTATAATTAATCAATTGCTCAACTCGTTTAAAAATAATGACAAACATTTGCTGTTTCCAGCTTCTCAAATTGGAAAATTAGCTTTTCTTGTTTCTTTGATAGTCAAGGAAATTTCTTTGGATTTGGATGGTTGGACATCACTTTGGGCTGTGGGAAATTGTGATTTCATTTTCACAAGTTTCTGACATTTTATAGCCTAAACGATTAGGATTTTAATTTAGAAAATACCACACAATGTAATCCAAAATGAAAATAATCTTTAGTTGCAGCCCTATTATGAAGGTTAAAACAACTAAACAGATAAAACTCACCTTGACCACATTAGCTTTGTGCCTCTCCAACACCTGGATGGTCTGAGATGTCTTTGGATCGATGATGAGAATACTGGAGTGACATCCCTGAGCTATCAGCCCCTGCCAACCCCTGTAGTAAATGAAAGCCAGAGAGAATGATGGGAAGAGGAGAGCCACAGATAATGAGGAAAGTGAATGATGAGTGAAAGTTCTTTCCACTACAGAATGAAAAAATAGATGGTTTGTGGGACTTTGAGCCAACTTCAACTTCATTGTATTGTCCTTGAGGGGAAATATGTCTTAGAACAACACACAGAGACGTAGGCACACAGACTCAGGTACAAAAAAAATAATAAAATACATGAATACATCAAGCCTTCGCCCAAAGTCAGCTGGGATCAGCTCCAGTTCCCCCTCACGACCCTGAATAGGATAAGCGGTTACAGATAATGGATGGAGGAAACCTAAAGTATGCCATCACTAAAACAATCATCATCAGCCCCCAGTAATGGAAAATGTATAATCAGTTGGGTCATTGTGAGCATTTAACAGTTTGGTGGCCCGAGAAGTATTTTTCAGCCTGTTGGACCTGGCCTTTGGGAGTCTAAATCTCCATCTGGAGGGTAGGAGTTCAAATTCCCCATACAGAGGATGAGGTGTGCACAGCAACACCGTAAAGCGAATTCCGACAAGTGAATTCAAACACTGCATTATAAGAGCCGACATCAATGATCATCAATGCAATCCATGTCTCTTAATCTTTCAGTGTGCATACATCGTCTGCATGATTACAGTATGTGTCTGGACCACATCCAGACTGCACAAAATCACAACTCAATTCCAAACCAAAGGTTGAAACCCCAACATAAACTAAAGCTGTTTTTTGTACACACAGATTTTCAATTAATGAGTTCTGGAGCAACAGGCTAATACAACCCACATCTGGAAGAAGTGTGTGACTGTAAAGCAAAATAGGGGGAATAATAACGGGAAAAATATAGAGTAGCTGCAGGTGAAGATAACACTATTTACCAGAGGTGGGGGACTCGAGTCACATGACTTGACTCGAGTCAGACTCGAGTCACATGACTTGACTCGAGTCATTCTCGAGTCACAAATTTGAGGACTTGAGACTTGCTTGACTAACCTTGATAAAAGACTCGACTTGACTTTGACTTGGTATTCATGACTTGAGATTTGACTTAGACTTAAGATGGATGACTCGAAAGGACTTGACTTTTTTTAAAAATTAAATATTTTCATTTTTCTAGATATTGAGAAGTTACTTTTTGTTTTTGAAACATCGGGTGATTTCTAGTGCAATGCGCGCAAACCTGGCAACCTACTAGGACGCAGTAGACAACAGTGGTTAACGCAGGAGGCAGCGAGCTATCATGGAGGGGCCTAGTACAAAAATACTAAAATTTGGATTCAATGATTATGTTGTCGATGACGTTAGTAAGAAGAGATTGTCATTATTTTCTGATGATCAAGTTCGTTGTTAAAGGTTTTCTAAAAGTTTCTGATAGCCATGAAATGGATGCCTTTGTTGTTTTATAGCTATGGGATAGTTTATAGCCTACCAATGCACAATTAATAATCAGAAGAGGTTTGTAAATGTTTAATTTCAATACGTGATATTCCCATAACATTAGCTGCTATTATTATTATTATTATTATTATTATTATTATTATTATAGCAGCCTCCGGATCGAAATAAAAGGAAGAGAGAAGGAATGAAGACCACAGATTTTGTTAACAATATTTATGTATCCGTAACTCAATATTTTCAAGGGACACTTCACTTGCAACTTCTTTTTAATTTGCCATGATGAGCATTTTAATTTGACTCTATGTCTATAATCATCTTTTTATGACCACTGTCTTTTAACTGATTTTAAATGTGGAAACTGGGTTAGATCATCAGAATTTCTTATGACTTGACTTGCTTGACTTACAGCAGGGACTCCACTTGACTTGCTTGATTCTCACCAGTGACTTGCTTGAGACTTGAAGGTTAAGACTTGAGACTTCCTCGTGACTTGCACGTGTGACTTACTCCCACCTCTGCTATATACACTGTCCGAGGTGAATAATATCCAGAAAAGTTACACTGAATGGTTTCATTAAAGATGATTAATGCAGTAAGAGGTTGTATTATCGCAAAAAATTAAGCCAGCTTCATGTATGTGGAATAAAACTTGGTGAAAATGGTAACGTTTCTGGTCTCTATAAGCAAGTTTTATCATCGGCCATCGGGTCAACTTTTTTAAGAGGTCCAGCGGTCGGGGTATAAGCAACTTTTGCTGTCGCTGCTCCTAAACTATTGAACGAGTTACCCCCTGATATTAGCACTGTCACTGACCTAGTACTTTTTAAATCTAATCTCAATACTTTTTTATTTAGATTGGCTTTTAATACCTAGTAGCGCTGTGACATTTTCCCTGGGCTTTTTATGTACCTTTTTATGATTTTATGATATGTTATGTTTTTTGACATTTTCCCTGTGCTTTTTATGTACCTTTTTATGATATGTTATGTTTTTTATTCCTGTTATTATTTCATGTTAATGTGAAGCACTTTGGGTACCTTTTGGCTATTGTAAAGGGCTATACAAATAAAATGTTGATTGATTATCACAAACCAGTGCAAAGTGATAATAACTTAAAATAAGTAACACAGCAGTCACACTCCCTGCTGGATTACTGTGAGGAAAATAAGGGTTAAGAAATGCATCAGGCCCAGCAACACTGTCCTATCACATCACATCACATCACATCACATCACGTCACATGACACAAAACACCATAGTTTCTCTGTTTGGTTGAGAAAAATCTACATTATCAGCATTAATTATCACTGACATCTTTCCAGGAAATGAAAGGGAACAATATCGTCTAATTAGCATAATGTAAACATCATCTTTCATCATCATCAAAAATATTTATGTATCCTTAACTCACTTGCAACTTTTTTTTTAATTTGCCATGGTGTGCATTTTAATTTGACTCGCCATGAGCCCTGTAAAGTATGTCTATAATCATCTTTTCATGACCACTGTCTTTTAACTGATTTTAAATGTGGAAACTGGGTTAGATCATCAGAATTTCGTATGACTTGTGACTTGCTTGACCTGAGCAGTGACTTGACTTGACTTACAGCAGGGACTTGACTTGACTTGCTTGATTCTCACCACAGTGACTTGGGACTTGCTTGAGACTTGAAGGTTGAGACTTGAGACTTGCACATGAGTGACTTACTCCCACCTCTGCTATTTACACTGTCCGAGGTGAATAAAATCCAGAACAGTTACACTGAATGGTTTCATTAAAGATGATTAATGCAGTAAGAGGTTGTAATTATCACAAAATTTAAGCCAGCTTCATGTATGTGGAATAAATTTCTGGTCTCTTTAAGTGAGTTTTATCACAAACCAGTGCAATGTGATAATAACCCTGCAGTCACGCTCCCTGCTGGATTACTGTGAGGAAAATAAGGGTTAAGAAATGCATCAGGCCTCAGCAACACTGTCACATCACATCACGTCACATGACACAAGACACCATAGTTTCTCTGTTTGGTTGAGAAAAATCTACATTATCAGCATTAATTATCACTGACATCTTTCCAGGAAATGAAAGGGAACAATATTGTCTAATTAGCATAATGTAAACATCATCTTTCATCATCATCAAAAATATTTATGTATCTTTAACTCAATATTTTCAAAAGGACACTTTACTTGCAACTTTTTTTTAATTTGCCATGGTGAGCATTTTAATTTGACTCGCCATGAGCCCTGTAAAGTATGTCTATAATCATCTTTTCATGACCACTGTCTTTTAACTGATTTTAAATGTGGAAACTGGGTTAGATCATCAGAATTTCGTATGACTTGACTTGTGACTTGTGACTTGCTTGACCTGAGCAGTGACTTGACTTGTGACTTGACTTGACTTGACTTGCTTGATTCTCACCACAGTGATTTGGGACTTGCTTGAGACTTGAAGGTTGAGACTTGAGACTTGCACATGTGTGACTTACTCCCACCTCTGCTATTTACACTGTCCGAGGTGAATAAAATCCAGAACAGTTACACTGAATGGTTTCATTAAAGATGATTAATGCAGTAAGAGGTTGTAATTATCACAAAATTTAAGCCAGCTTCATGTATGTGGAATAAAACTTGGTGAAAATGGTAACGTTTCTGGTCTCTTTAAGCAAGTTTTATCATCGGCCATCGGGTCAACTTTTTTAAGAGGTCAAGAGGTCGGGGTATAAGCTGCTTTTGCTGTCGCTGCTCCTAAACTATAGAACAAGTTACCCCCTGATATACGCACTGTCACTGACCTAGTACTTTTTAAATCCAAGCTCAAGACTTTTTTATTTAGATTGGCTTTTAATACCTAGTAGCGCGGGTGCAAGCGGCCGAAATGGGTTTCCTCAGGAGGGTGGCTGGCGTCTCCCTTAGAGATAGGGTAAGAAGCTCAGTCATCCGTGAGGGACTCGGAGTAGAGTCCTTGCTCCTTTGCGTCGAAAGGAGCCAATTGAGGTGGTTCGGGCATCTAGCACGGATGCCTCCTGGGCGCCTCCCTTGGGAGGTGTTCCAGGCACGACCAGCTGGGAGGAGACCACGGGGAAGACCCAGGACTAGGTGGAGAGATTATATCTCTACTCTGGCCTGGGAACGCCTCGGGATCCCCCAGTCAGAGCTGGTTAATGTGGCCCGGGAAAGGGAAGTTTGGGGTCCCCTGCTGGAGCTGTTGCCCCCGCGACCCGATCCCGGATAAGCGGTTGAAGATGGATGGATGGACCTAGTAGCGCTGTGACATTTTCCCAGTGCTTTTTATGTACGCCTTTATGATTTTATGATATGTTATGTTTTTTGACATTTTCCCTGGGCTTTTTATGTACCGTTTTATGATTTTATAATATGTTGTGTTTTTTATTCCTGTTATTATTTCATGTTAATGTGAAGCACTTTGGGTACCTTTTGGCTATTGTAAAGGGCTATACAAATAAAATGTTGATTGATTATCACAAACCAGTGCAATGTGATAATAACACTGCAGTCACGCTCCCTGCTGGATTGCTGTGAGGGAAATAAGGGTTAAGAAATGCATCAGGCCTCAGCAACACTGTCACATCACATCAAGTCACATGACACAAGACACAAGACACCATAGTGTCTCTGTTTGGTTGAAAATCTACATTATCAGCATTAATTATCACTGCCATCTCTCCAGGCAATGAAAGGGAACAACATGGCTTAATTAGCATAATGTAAACATCCTCTCTCATCATCAGTTTCTCGTCTTCATTAGCTAATTGACCCAGAGCAGCTACAGTGTGATGCTAACAGCAGAGCAGCAGCACTCACCAGTCTACAGCGGTTTTGTTCTGCAGGTTCAGAGTGCCCGTCAGCGTCCGAGCCGCCAGTTTGATGTTGACAGTGTAGGGAATCATTGTTGCTGGTCAGTTGTTACGCTACATTAACATTTGTTGACAAACAGCTGCTACAGTTCTTTAGCTTCTGTGGTTTCGCCTCTGTATGAGAATCCTAACAGGAAGTAAAACGGTGTTTCTAAATGGAGCACCGTGTGGGAACAAAATCTCAGCGTGACAAAGGTTCCACAACAAACAACCTCACATTAAGTAACCAAAATGTTATTGAAATGAATTAATTCAATTAATAAATTCTCTCAAACTGTATTTATTGAGATGACAATTAAAAAGAAATTGTTATGATACCGTTTTATACTCATTTACATCTAATAGTGCCATAACATAGAGTGCAATATCATTTTCCACTTGTGCAGTTTTGTTAATAGTCGGTTTATTGTCAATACTGTATATACTGCTCCTATTTTTATACTTCCTTTTATTTAATGGTTCATATTTTGTTACACTTTGTTTAGCTCATTTTTACTGTGTTAGCTGATGCATCTTGTTTTTTGCACTATCCCCTTTGCTGCTGTTCACTGCAAATTTCCCCACTGTGGGACTAATAAAGGAATATCTTATCTTATCTTATCTTATCTTAACAGTTAAACCATTGTAAAAGTGGGATTTTGATATTAATAATAGTTGATAATAATTTTGATTGGTTATTTTTGCTGTGCTTGTTTTGTGAATATAAACATTTGTAAGGGTTATTCGTATCTAAGAACTGGATAACTGTTATTATTTCATCTTTAACCAATGATTTAAAAAAAACAACTCAGTTTAGTTTAAATTGAATGTCACCAATTAAATCTAAAATATAATTAGATAAAATATGCCAAATACTTTCCTTGTTTTTCAAATATTACATAAACCATTTAATTTTAAAAGTACACAAAAAAAATGGTTTCTCTATCACCAGAAATTACTTATTTAATGAAATAGTGTGGTTTATCCCATCATTTGACATTTTATAATAGCTTGATGAACAACATCTAATGATAACCAACTGTTCCAGCAATTTTGCCATTATCAAAAAATTTGCCCCCTGCATGATTCCCATCAGACACTGATAATCTTATGCCCATTGGGTGCATAAGAGTCTGAAATACTGGAGAGACGCCACGCGGTTCAGAGGTACAGCATGCTGCTCAGAGCAGTGTCCCGCAGGAAGCTAGTGACGTCATATATTCTAGTCTGATGGGCTTGGAAGCAACACACAAGGGAGAGCAGCGACTGGCTTTAGGCCATCACAGCTGTGCAACTTAAATATAAAGTACCATAAATAACTGTTGGCAGTTCAAACCGTCAAAATCTTTCTGCCTTTTATTTCATGTCACGTACTCCCTGAAGTGACTCAATCTGGCTCACTGGTTGATATAGTGGAACACACAGCCATGCCTCCGGGTGAAGAACACCTGTCCTGGATGATTTTTGATATAATACTTTCATCTCCTGATCAGCCTATATGACACATATTCAAACTTATTGGTGCAGTTACATTTTTCTTTCTGTTCTGTCATCTACTCCCACTACGTAACAGCAAGACTCAAGACTCAAGACTTTAAACAATGCCTTGGGCTTATAATGGCAGACTGTGACATTCTGGCAGAAGTTATCCTTCAAGTTCAAGATTCGCTCCTCTGGTGAATTGAGGCACAGCTTGCAGTGCAATGCAAAGAAAATACACATATTCAAACAACTCAAAGTGCAGAAAAATAAATTAGACGGACAGTTTTTCTGTTATAGTAAGAAAGATTTTCCAGTAACTAGTAGATAACAGCATTTGATTGAGACCTAAAGATGACCTTTGAGAAAGATATTTCTTTTTACCCCGCACTGACTTTGACTTATTGAACTAGACAAGTTTCCACAGTACTGACAATGAAGCACATTTCTCTCATTTGTAGAGACATTGCAGTAGAGACACTGACATGGAATGTGAAAAAATATATACATTATAGAGTCGAAAGCTTTTACAATCAGAAAATGTTCAGGTTGACTGCTTCATGGTTCATTGGTTGCAAATGCAGCATGTTAATGGTGTTTTCATTACATAAGAGAAGAAGATAAATTATTATTTTATGCTGTTTTCTTCAGGGAGTGTGAATGAATCCCACATGCTGCATTTATTGTATTATGTGATAAAATCACAAGATTAAGCTTAAATGTTAATTTTAACATATCTAACGTTTTGAAATGATTCTCATTCTCTATTGTGAACTAAGTCCAATAAACAGATCCAGGTATAGGGGAAAGGATTCCAATCTTCCTACATTCCCTCTGTGGCAGATAGACATAATGAACATGTTTCATGTCTGGTTATTGGATTTTTTTATTTTTTTATTTAACAATCTCCTACAGCTCTTTTCTGATTTGCATGTTAATTGTCAATTGGTTGATTCCAGATTGTATCTCTGTCAAAATCATCTTGCGGTCATGGTTTTCTGCACATTCAATGTACACACACACATAATCTGTCACATTAATCATAATTATTGCCGGCCTGCTGTCTTTAGCAACAACGCTGAGCTGATATAGAATTATGATACTATTTCTCACTCTTCCCTGAAGGACACATCCTTAAACTGTGTACAGCTGTTTTCTATATCAAGAAAGTTGTGGATATAATTTTGACGGGTTATGATTCATTGTTGATAAATTTGATATAATCTGAGCAGCTTCATCAGCAGCATACAATATGAAGTACAGTATGTTATGCATTTTAGTTAAAAATAAAGGTGTGTTATTCCGTCTAAAGGCATACATTTAGAGGTATTATGGTAAATTATGTTGATTTGGAAACCTCGGGGAACAGTGTCTAATGGATCTCATTTAAGCGTTTCTTATTAAAGTTAGTTACGCAGGAGGAGGGTAGGACTTAAAAAAACAACCTCTATAGGAATAGATTTTTTTCAATACTTGTTTGATGAAAACAAAACCTTTCTTTCTTTGGAAAAACCAACACATTCTCATCCCAACTTGTCACATACCGCCGCTTTGTCACGTCCCTTGGCGTCACTTTATTTTCATCATCAAAACCACCATAGTTAAGTTTAGGGAAAGAAATACATGGTTGGGTTTAAAACTACTATACAGTACATTTGTACAGTGAAAATGACACTGATTGTGTGAACAGGGGACATGAAGGAACAGCTGATTGTAATGTGACCTACGGGACACGAACAGCGGTCACCTGGATGAAAGCCTTGTCTTTGTTGGACCCATCCACCTTCCCTCCCGCCCGCCCGCCTGATGTGTGTCTTTTCGTTCTCTAAACTACGGCACCACAGTCACTCCCGGCACACTTTCTCTGAGCGTTTACTGTTGCCGCTGATGGGTTTACATTATAGTTAATGGAACGTCCGAAGCATTTCACACCGTCGCTAAAACGGGTACCAAACGGTGACAAAGCCTCGGTATTTGACGCCCTGGGAATGAGAACAGGCTGGAGAAACAGTAGCCAGTTGTTGCACAGAAATGGAATATATATATTGATCTTCTCATCTGCATGCATGAGATCACTACTAAAAATATTTCCCAAAATGTCAAAGTGTCCCTTTAAGAGTGATGTTTCTGGGTTGTCCTGGTCAGCTAAAAACATGTATATAAACCATCACATCCCTGGTTCAATTCTGTCTGGGTACCGATTTAAATTTTTTACTATTATCTATTATCTACTGTCAAACTACCTACAGTCTGCTGAGTGTAATATTCACCATCCAGCTCTGTTTTGGGCTCTAACAACTACTGAGAAAAAACATCAGTGTCTTAAGCGTGCTAGATGCACGACTTTCTCCACCAGTCACTCAACCTCAGCTCTCCCCTGCTTCGGGATTGGAAAGAAAGCATTTAGTCAGGCTACCCTCACAGGACAGGCATTATTTGAAAAAGTGAGAGGTAATAAATCAGTCCTTTATTTCTCTTTCTTGTTGTTTGTCTTCCTAAAGCCTTTAAGTTTCTGCGGCTGTGAGGCCAAGGGACCTGGGCAGCGATGTGTAATGAAGGTTCTGTAATGAAAATGGAGAGCAAGGATAATCACACTTTGGGTCACGTAAAAACCCAATTAGCGCCTGAGTGCTCTGAGTACACTTGACTGCTGGCTGTCAGCTGTGAGGAATATCCCCATTATTTCCACTGATGCAGCCTTAGTTTAGATGTGTTTATGAGCATGCTGGGATGTTTTATTGATATACTGCATGCAAATATTTGCTCATGACGAATATAAGATGTTGAAGCACATGTTGCAAGTTTTGGGAATTCCCATACTCCCATAGTTTCAGTTAAAGAATAACATATTTCATTAAAGGGTGATTATGGAAGATTTAAAATAATTTATAAATAAAAAAAAAAAGCCTATTGTGTAATTCAGTACACCCAGGAAAAGGTTTACTTGATCTTGCTCTCATGGCTCACTCTCTTTACTGACTTGATGGCTTGTCCCTTCTTTATATATATTTATTTTTAATCATTTGTGAGGGACCATGTGGAATGAAACATACATGTTACCATTTGATGTAGCCTATTGTACCAGTCCCTTGGCTGGTCACTATGTGCTACCGTTACACTAAGTTATAGCACTTACAGTACCATTAGCCGTCATTCTCACTTGCTGCTGTCTAGCAGGAAACACAGAGGTTCCCTTTCAGGGTTGAGACATTTCAGCTATCCATGGTGGTCTGTAACCATCTCAAAATCAGTCATATCTAATGGATAAACTCAAACATGTTGAAAATAGGGCTGTCAAAGTTAACGCGATAAAAACCTGTTAACGCAAATTTGTTTTAATGCCACAAATTTCTTTAACGCATTAACTTGTGATTTTTAGGTAGTAGCAGGCTCAGCCTTAAAGCTAGAGTGAAGATACTGGTATCTAGTACGTACTTGGTACACATAAAACCTAAAGAATCCAGAGGTACCAATTATGTCATACTAGCTTGTCACGAAGGAGGTTAAATAACGCTCCAAACTTGCGCTACATTTTGACTGTCACAGCCATTTTCAAAGGGGTCCCTTGACCTTTGACCTTAAGATATGCGAATAAAAATGGATTCTATGGGTACCCACGAGTCTCCCCTTTACAGACATGCCCACTTTATGATAATCACATGCAGTTTGGGGCAAGTCATAGTCAAGTCAGCACACTGACACAATGACAGCTGTTGTTGCCTGTTGGGCTGCAGTTTACCATGTTATAATTTGAGCATATTTTTTATGCTAAATGCAGTACCTGTGAGGGTTTCTGGACAATATTTGTCATTGTTTTGTGTTGTTAATTGATTTCCAATGATACATTTATGCATATATTTGCATAAAGCAAAGCACATTTGCTCACTCCCATGTTGATACGAGTATTAAATACAAATCTCCCTTTAAGGTACATTTTGAACAGATAAAAAATGTAGGATTCATTTGCGATTAATTTTGGACAATCATGCGATTAATCAAAATTAAACATATAAAACGATTGACAGCCCTAGTTGAAAACAAGGCTGATTTTCTTACATGTTGCTTTATTAATATTTTGGAAATATACAGCATGTTCTTTCTCTGGACAGTAAAAAAACGTCTTGCTCAGTGCCTACAAAATACTACTCAATTTCATAATTAAAAAAATGCTGTGAATTAGGAGTTTCAAAACTACACAATGTGTAATATATTATTTTGAACAATATCAAAAAAAGAAAAACAAAACATAAAAAGTTACAACAAAAACATGTTAATGGGTTAAAACACAATGAAAAAGTCATACAGATGTGCTGTCAGAGGCTCCCCTTACCACCATCATCAGCTCTCTGCACTTTTACCTCACACAAAACACACAACAAAATCCAGCCTTGTCATGTGTGTTTTTATGTTTCTCAGAAACCAGAGAGCTGATGACAAGCTAAAACTCTCCCCCTCAGAGTCTGAATGCTCTCATTTCTGCCATCCTGCCTGCCTTCCTCTTGATCTTCCCATCAGTAGAGTTCCCTCTGTGAGCACTGTGGGCACAGGAAAGATGCATAAAATTCTCATTGATTCCTCTAAAACCGTAGCAGCCCATATGGGAGTTTCAACTTAATGTTTTACTATGTCACGTCTGAGTTCGCTTGAGAAGTTTGAGGTAGCTGAAAAAAGCCAAAATGTTTTTCTTTCAACGTTCTCATCAGCAGATTAAACCTTCTGCTGCTCGTGAAGCGTGTCAGATCCACCTTTGAATCATGACTCCAGAATGTGTTAACGCCTCTCCTCCATATTTCAAACAGTCTCACTTGACGGTTACAGCGCTAGATGTCAGGATGAGTTATGATGTCACACTTTGAGAGGAGAGATCCCCACGAGATATCTCTGATTTACTTTTATCGTCCAGGCAATTGAACATCTGCCATATGAATATTAAGGAAAGCCTGAATGAGTCGTATAGTAAAGGCATTGTCCTCCGTGTAATTGGCAGCATTGCTTCTAGTACTTCTGCTGGCATGAAATTGATTCTAAATTGTTGGCTTGTAACACTGAAATGTGTCATCATTTTATGCTCAGGCTGCATAATTTCTTCACATCGGGAATATTATACATAATGCACACATTCTGTTTATCATAAATACAGTATGGAATAAGGACTTAAACCATAGGGGTTATAATACATATTATCTTGTGACTATAAGAGGAGGGAACTGATGACCTCGGAGAATTGCTATTTGATTGCATGTGAATACTCAACATCCATTTCACCCTCACATACATACATTATAATGAGCTCAATTACTTAGTATCATCATTTCATGAAAAGCCCAAAGAGCGGATGCTGCCCCTGCTGCATGCATAGATATATTCTATCTTCAGAATTTTCTGAAATGACCCATAAAGGACGGTGATTTTCATCAACTGAGTGCAAATGAAGGCCATGTATTCGTAGAATATCTCCACAGAGCAATAAAAGTGTCTGAGCCACATCTGAGTGCAAAGTAGGAGGTTAAAATGAGAGTGCTTTTGTAGTTATAGTGCCAATGGATTAACATTATTGTGTATTTTTGCACTGGAAAAAAACACATATATTTGAATGTTGAGTTTGAAAGTTAATTTGACCTTAAAACAAATGCTAAGCAGTTATATAGGCCAACATGGAGGAGAAGTCTGTAGAGTGTGTAGGAAGGATGAATACATTTCCATGACAACTTAACAGATGGATTCGGCTCATAAAGATCAAATGATATCATCAAAAGCTCAGTTGCTAAATGGACCTTGGATGTTTTGTTAACATTTGAATGTGTATAAAGGTGACAAATTATAGCAAAAACCAGAATCAACCTGACTGCAGACTCCGGGTCTGAAAAGTGAAGCCAATGCTGAAGCGCCTTAAACTTGCATTCTTTCTAATAACCAGCAGGGGGCGACTCTTCTGGTTGCAAAAAGAAGTCTGATTGTGTAGAAGTCTATGAGAAAATGACCCTACTTCTCACTTGATTTATTACCTCAGTAAACATTGTAAACATGAGTTTACGGTCTCAACCGCTAGTTTCAAGTCTTCGTCAATTTAGTAAATTATGGTTCCATTTAGAGTCAAATAGACCATAAAGTAGCGTAAGTTTTATGACGTAGCTACCTTGTGATTGACAGGTGCTCTGGGCTTCAAAACGGCAGTCCACAAACCAATGGGTGACGTCACGGTGACTACATCCACTTCTTATATACAGTCTATTGTATCAACAAGAGGAGAAACATAAAACATGCAGATTATTACATGGCACATGGGTTCACTGGTGGTTTCATGATTAAGAAAGTTATATAAATCATATGCTATGGCCGTCGCAATCTCAACCCCTAGAGATTTTGTGATAGATAGCGCGCTCTACCAGTGTCATCAAAACACCAAATGAGGGAATATCTTCTGAAAGAATGGTGTTCATCCCTCCAGAATCTTGTCCGTGTGAATCACTGTAAAGCTGTTTTTGTGGGTTGCAGTGGCCCAACACCATATTATAGGTAATTGTTTTTTTCTTCTCCTTTAATTTTTCATCCATCTGTATCTCTAACATATGTGTTTGTGAATAATCATGGTAGCAATTTAGGACTGAGAAGCCTTTTTCTGTATGCACAGCCATTCTCCTTCCTAATGGTGGAGATATGAGTGGGATGGAGCTTGGTTAAACTATGCATTACACTGGTCATTAAGCCCTTTCTGAACCGTTATCTAAAGACTCAAACCATTTAAATATTACAGGGAATGAATCACTAAGTGCTCAGCTATGAGAAAATGATGAAAATGAAATCACATAAATTGACCAAGGCACTGAGAAAAACAGACACATGATGACCATTTAGTGCACTTATATTTACCTTAAACCAGCATTTGTCAAGTTCATTGTCCAGGGAGTGTAGAGAGAATATTTACTGTAGCGGTAACACGGTGTCACATAAACTACCTGACCCCGAGAGAACCATAAGTGGTGCTTTCGGTCTCCGGGCCACGCTCGACGCCTCATCAACACAAACCACATTATGCTGATGTGGCTGTCAGCGTAACTCATTACCATTCTTGCGTTGGCTTCCCTCTTGATGTTTTATTGAGGTCTAATAAATGACAAGGTGATGGAGCGGTCAGACATAGAATGCTGTTAAAGAAGACGAGCCTCTCCCGAGAGGAGTATAAACAAAATGAATTAAACCTTGGGCGTGTGATGTGTCAATAAAGTAAGACTATATACAACACGCAGAGCAGACAAGGCTTCACGGCCTATTAGTCACACCAAGGAAGAGGAGCGTGGGGATGGCAAAGGCCTTTCGAGCAGTTCTCAAAATATTTCTCCAGCTTAATGTGATGATGAAGCCTATAAATCTCCAACAACATGATAAGCTTTAGACGTCTTACAGTCATGCAAATCAGTTTTTGTTAATCACCAGCACATTTTCTATACGATTCAAATCTTGCATACTTGGTTTCCTAGAGCAAAGATGTGTGATACGTTCCCCATTTATAGCCTTGGGCACATCTTGATTAATGTGCTCACACTAATAGTTCATCTGACCTTCTAATAATGTTATTCGGCTCTGTGGTGTCAACTTAGTATAAAGCGGCATTTTATAGAGTTAGTTTCTCTTATACACCTTAGAGACAGTGTGTAAGTACATCCCTGGCAACCTTGTTGGTAATGGCAACTAACTCAGTTGCCAGGGATACATTTAAATCATTGTACGGTGGCAAGACAAAGAGAGCGAAGAGAAATGAGAGACAGAAAGAAAGAGAGAGAAATAAGGTTTTTCTTTATCTCCCGGGCAAGCTTTATAATAATAAAGAATATTGATCGATGCAAAATTGAATTGAGACTAAATGTAATGAGGGGAGGGAAAGTGAGATTGAAGGGCGAAAGTCAAGGAGAAGGAGACAGAGAATGAAGGAAGCTCAAGGTTGATGCCTGCAAAGAAATACCAGAAATCCACAGCAAGCTCAGACGCTCATTATCACAACTTAGCTGTACAGCGAGACACTGCTGCACTCCACACTCTACCTCTTCCAACGTAAATTTACCCAACCAATAGACTGTACACTTCTTAATTGTGTGTATCTGTGTCCATGTGCATACAGTATCTCGCGTGTTCAATGGTGCATGTATGGCACTCCGCCTTAGAGTTATGTGCTAATTATCCCAGTTTCAATTAAGCCAGATTACTTTCCAAAAGCAAGGATGCATGACAGCTCAATATTAATTGACCAATGCCTTGGTGCAAGTGTGTTTGTGTGTCAGTGAGTGAGTGAGAAAAACAAACAATATTTGTGGCAAAGATGAGCAAAGGTCACCAGAAACAGAGATGAACAGCAAAAAAACAACATAGAGTGAGTTAGTTTGTTTACAGTCCCTGAAGTAAAAGTTGTTTATGTAACTCCTCTGTCAGAGAGCAGACGTCTTGTTGTTGCCAGGTCGAATCAACATGAAAAGAGCTGGAAGGCTGAATGCATTACTGTACCGGCAGAGCGAAAGTGTAGGATGTTTCTGAACCATTATGGACTATTGCACATTTGATTTAGTGATAAAATGAGACTTTAATTTTTAATTTAAAGAATTTTTTTTTTTCATTCTAATGCTACTATTCCATCATATACACTGATATCGGGCAGCACTGATTGGGCAACGCCGATTGGCATCGGAAACCGACGCACGGAGCAAAAGTGTGTGACAAACCGGGCTTTCAACTACCTCAAATGTAAACCCACCCGCGGCGTTATCCGACGGTCGTAACAAGCGATGTAGTAGTAATAGCGTGAGAGTGGTGGATGGGTCAAACAGACACAAGACTTTTAAACAGGAGACCGATATTTGTGTCCCGTGTGAAACTAAACGTAACATTGACTTATTTTGTCACGTCAGTCGTCGGTATCGTCAGTCCCATGAGTTCCATGAGACGCTAGTAACGTGAGTCGTTAGTATCGCCATGCCGCATGAGTCACGTGAGTTGCTAGAAATTAACCACGGTCGTGTCCTAACCCTAACTACAGTAAGTGGTTGTGTTGCCTAAACCTATAACTTCCTGTGAAAACAGAAGTTTATTTTGAAAGGACACTATGCATGTAACAACTGTATATTGACACGCCATCCCTGGTCCGTCCAAAAGCAACACAAGAGAGGTACCCCATGCGTCGGTCTCTGATGTCGAGGGGCACTGACCAAGCGGTGTGTGGCCGGGTCTGGGAAATGAAACCAATGCGGATCCGCCTTAAACCTGCATTTATTTCTAATAGCCAGCAGAGGGGCGACTCCTCTGGTTGTCAAAAGAAGTCCCCCCCCCAGTTGTCATTGAATGTAATCCGGGATTTTTGCAAAATCGTCAACAACACTCTCTACAATCTCCTTTCCCCCCTCTCAATTCAGCTTTTTGCTACCATGTAAATCACTGAAGCAATGAGCTTTACAAAGAGCTTCCCAGATTAATGTCAAACAGCCGCCCTGCAGTCCACCATTGTGTTACACTATCACAACATAATGCCTTGATCCTCCATAGTTAATAATTCAGTCATCAAACTTTACATTCAGCTCCAAAACAGCCACTTCAATTATTCACACAAACAAAAAGGATCCATGCCTCAAGCACTCAACACACATTTCAATGAGATCTGTATCATATCAGAGCTAATTTCTCCCTCCCACACAACAATATTGCACATAAACAGTTCAAGCTTCAAGGACATACCGCAACCGATGTTTGTTGTGAAACTCCTAAAAGCCATCACGATGAAGGAAGTACTGTGAAAAGAAAGAGAATACTCGATTAAAGAGGGAGTCATTTTTAAAGAGAGTCATAATCGTCTCTACAGAGGTTACGTTTCAATGGCATAAGACAATGTGATAGAGTCATGACTAAATGATGACTTAACTGCCAGTTATAGGAGATGAGAAGTGACTTTGATCTTTCCTACTAGAGTGGGAAGGTCATTCAACTCTTGGAGAGCCAAGAGTTGAAATTGGTTAGAGTAACGACCGAGATTAGAGCATTTTTATAACGCTGGAATGAAATCAAAGTCTGTCATACCCTTGTTTTTGGCTCCGGCGACCTGCCCGGACTGGCCTTTTAAAAACGGGCAGAGGCAGCGCAGCAGCTGATGGTAAGAGTAGATGAGTCTGGCTGCTGATGGGTAATCAATCATCCTCACTGCTGAGATGAGAGCAGGTTCCACTGCAGTGATCCCGAGGCAATGACAAGGAAGGAGGAGAGGGGCAGAGACACCAGGGTGGCAGGAGAGACGAGGTTAGTGAGATAAAGTGCAACAGAGTGGAAAAGACAAAGGCGAAGTTTGAGCACGTCCCCACCAGGCAAAGCACCGAGAACTGACCCACGCAGACGGGGAATGTTCGCTGAGGGGGCGAGGAGCTTAGCAGTGCAGAAGATCTTGGGTTGAACTTCAACCTCAAACTTTAGACCACAACAATGTCTCAAATATTTATATAAAATAAAAAATATTGGATCCTTACTTGTGCAATGTTTGAGAGTTGTGTGTGGATCCCCAAATGTGTTGCAGGCAACTCAGTAGTATTAGAACACCAGGCCATTTTGAAAGACTGCTTAACAAAGCTGTGTTTTCATCAGATGTGAAGGTAATAGGATTGTGTGTTATTCTCTGAACAGGTGATGGATTTATTTTGCTTTGCAAACAGTTTGATTACAGCTTATATCTGTTAAAGCCATTCAGGAAGCGATTTGTGCCCTGCAGCTATTCATCACCTGTAACCTGTTCGGGAGCTTAAAGAGATCCTATTATGCGTGTGCTTGTTCCCTTTTTCTTTCGTTATATAGTCTTTTGTGCATTTAAAAGGTCTGCAAAGTTACAAAGCCCAAAGTCCAGGCCAAAGGGCCTTACTCTCCCACACAGAAACACTGCTCCTGAACTGCCTGAAATGTGGTGATGTCACCAAGTAACACATTTGCATAATGGCTAGTTTGGCAAAACCCTCAAACAAAGCTAGTTAGAGCAAAGCTGGAGCAGAGTCCACGAGTTTGGTTTGGTTGACCAATCACAACAGAGTGGGCTTTTCGTGGTGGGGGAGGGGGAGGGGGGGGGGGGGGGTTAGGAGCTCAAACAGAGCGTTTCAGACAGACAGGTGAAAAGAGGTGCTGTAGCACAGCCAGTATAAGAAAATAAAGCGTTTTTTTTAACATTAAAGCATGTAAACATGTTCTAATAGAAACCCAAAATACAAGTATGCACCTAAAAATGAGCATAATAGGTCCTCTTTAATACTTTGCGATCAGGTGGGGGTTAAAATGACTTATGAATATGGGGTGTGTATTTACTGTAAGTAGCCTTTAACTGTATAAATTTATATTTATTGTCCCATATAGCAACATACAGAATATACACGTAACAACATCCAGATATAGACAGTAAAATCTTCATGCATACATTCATTCATTCCAGCTCACAACAGTGTCAGCGAGGCAGATTGTTCAGTGCTGCTACAGCAGAAGGGGCAAAGCTCCTACTAAAGCGAGTGTTTCTCCATTTAAGAGTCATGTACCTCCGACCAGAGATCCCTTTCATCCAGACGGCTTTGAAAAATGTCCTAGTCTGTGCATGCCAGTGAGCCTTGTAGCTGTGTAGCGGCGTCCTCCGACATTAGTCGACGAGGTGTTTGTGTGAAGGCTGCCTATGTGCAATATATCTATACATCCTATAGGAACACCTATAAACACATTTGATTTCCGACATGGTTAAACAACACATTGATCAAACTAGTTCTGTTCGAGCATTTCCAAACCATTATGATATATGGAAATCTGGAAAATGTGCTAAATATCAGAGCAGAGACTGCTGGGAACGAGGTCGGAGCAAAAGGTGAAATAATTCTGAAATATATTAATTATTTCTTTTTTTTTAAATATTTTTGAGAGTTATATTTATTGACTACACTGAGGGCGTTTTATATTTTAATAATTTATTTATTTATTGTGTTGAGTTGAATGTGCTACTTATTTTGTACTGTAATTACCTTGTGCCTTTTCTACCTTTTTTATTTTCTTAGAGCTGACTCGGGTAAACTGCTCAGAATTCCAATGTATTTAGGTGCAAATGGCAAATAAAACTCTTGAACCTTGGATCTTGAATAATTCAGTTTGAAGCAAAGAGCAACAATCTTGTAGAAAAGAAATCAGACTGTCAATTTAACCCCCGTTGTCTGCCTCAAAGAAGAATATTGGACAACAGAGGAGTTCAATTTGAGTACATTCAGCTTGAACTGCTGTCAAAAAGAGGCAAATATCTGCTGACTTCTCCGCCTCCCTCCTGCTTCCCCCGTCTCTCCCCAGACCAACATGTTTTTATTCCAAGGTCTTTTCCTTTCAGGGGTGTTGAATAAAACATGACACCCAGCTCAGCTGCGTTGCTGACGTAAGTTTCTATACAGTTTGCTTTATATTGGGGCTGAAGCACATTCAAATTTGATCTGGTGTGCACCTCAAGAGATCACCACGGTCTGTACTTGACCATGGAGTAAATATCACTGTAATAAATAAGTCCCTCCAAGGCAAAGAAAAACATTTTGGCTGTGTTGACTCCCAATAAATCAGAAAATACATATCAGCCACAACGAATTGACTGCTTGTCTATGCTGAATTTGTGTAGTTTTAGAGGTGGTGTATTAAAAATCATGGGTTGTGAAAGATGATGATTGTATGAAAACACATTAAGACAGGGTGTGGGCTGACACTGTCAGTACAAATTAAGCCTTATTTTTGCCTTGAATGCTGTGTTGCTGTTAGCACCCATTACCATGCCTGCAAATACGGCAAAAAAAGCATTTTTATATGAATATTTTATTGCACAACCGCTGTCATTCAAGAAAGTTTGCAATTTTAAATAGCTGTAAATAGCTTTCACGGTTAATAAACTGAACATAAATGTGAAGCCGTGCAGCACAAATGTGCACGCTCACCAGGACTGAAAACATTTTCCTCTATGCTGCCCGTACTGTATACATCAGCAAGTACGTGTTTGTCTTGCATCTCAGAGGAGCGCTTATTAACGAGAGCTTGGGAACTTATTAAGAACCAGGTTGCAGCAGGAAAACATTTCATAGCAGCATGGTTTCACAGTGAGTCAGACATCTACAGTACTGTATCTGGTGTTGATGGGAGAAGCAGAACTGACCTTTTAGCCATTGCAGCTGATAAAAAAAAAGACTACACATTATTAAGTGATTATATGGTGAAAAAAGAAAACATTTTGTGGGAAAGTGCTACAGCAACAATAGAGTGTTTTAGCAGCAAGGCTCTAGATGGGAATGTTGTTCAGTCGGTCCATCACTTAACTCAACAACCATCAGATGGGTTGCCATGAAATTTTGTACAGACATCCATTGTCCCCAGAGGATGATCCCGTGGCTGTTCCTCGCACCACAAGGCTGGCATTTGTGTGTTTGACTGAAATGTCACTTTTAGATTGGTTGTCATGAAATTTGCTACACACATTCAAGCTCCCTTCAGGATGTATTGCAATCACTTTGCTGATCCTTGGACTTTTCATCTAGTGCCATCATCAGGCTAAAATTTCAAGTTGTCCGGTACTTTGGTTTGACATTACCTTCCGCCTCAGCTGTGCTTTGTGTTTATTGCATATTAGTAAATGTTATCATGCTAACATGCTTAACTAAGATGGTGAACATAGCATAAGCATTTACCTACTTGACATCAGCATGTTAGAATTGGGATTTAGCTCAAACGTATCCTCATACAACGGTTCCTATGATATCTTACGAAAAAAGTGATTCCTTCTTTTTCTTTCGTTTTCCTACAAATGTCCAGCAACACGTGTCAATTTCCGTTCCTTACATGTATAGAGTCTTTTCAAAATAAACTTCCGTCTTCACAGGGAACTACTTCCTTGGGTTTAGGTAAGAACTAGTTAGGCTTAGGAAAAGATCGTGGTTTAGGCTTAAAATAACTCCGGAAGTGGTATTAATTTAGTACGTAGCTTGCGTAACAAATAAATCAACGCTGACTTCTGGTTTCACACCGGACACGAACGCTGGTCTCCCGGGCAAAGTTTGGTGTCTTTTTACCCACCCGTCCACCCCGACCTCCTCCCTACGTGGCGCTCGCCGCTATTTATATTTCCTGGTTCATGATTATGTTAATTACACACAAATTGATTTTGTGGAATATATATAAATTACAGTGCGTTGCTTTTTGTAGATATAGCTACGAACAGTGTATGAGAACCGCCTGATTAGCCAGAGTCAGACTAAAAATCTTCCTTTTTCATCTAAGCACACCATTATTTTAAATTAATCCGATATCGACTTGTCTGAGGATGTCAAAATATATAAAGCTCAAGCATCCAATAGGAAAAGCATCTCAAATTGAGTGACATTTTCTGTTGCACTAATTGCTTCTAAAACAAAGTCACGTTTCTGTATTCTCTTATGCGCATGGTGAAGTCCTTATTTTTGAGTACCAATGCCAAAACTTTGTGTTTGTGATAAAGCTGGCGTCCCTAGATGGAAAACAAATGTTAATTCTGCTGACCAGACTAGAGAGAATAATGTAATAGTGAAACTCTCTGTCTCTCTCTGCCAGAATGCGTGGTTATTTTTGCTTTTTATGTGTCTCCACTGTATGCTCACTAATGGCCACTCTTAATGCTTTTCCTCTTAATAGTGGAGTCGTTTCCCATACATTGGGGAACAGGATGGACCTAGGACACTGTGTGGCCGCATCTCCTCTAATGAGCAGCAATTTAGCCATTGCACCGACTGAAGCAGAACACAGAAAATTAACAAAAAAAACCATTTTGTCCGTTTCAGTTGCCGGGCTGAATGCATTTTCAGGGCTGCAGAGGGAGATGAAAGAACAAGGCCAGCATATTTTTGTGCATGTGTGAGAGTGGATGCATGGTGAGTGAGTGGGGATACTGATGAAGGGATGTGTCTTTGCCAGTTTACAACACACTCTGAGACCGGTGTCTTACTTGCAACTGTTGCTCATGGAGCAGACAAAAAGACAGGCATTACAGAGCAGCTGTGAGAGGCCATTTACAATCTAGAAGGCTTTGCATAATTAACACTGCAAGGTTAATCAGCAGAAATATTCAAAATTATGCATGCATTCTTAATATAAAGACCAAAGACAGCACTGTATGATATGGGAGATTATCCAGCCCTACTAAATGTGCATCATTGTTATGCAAGTTCTTGCAGGGATGTTTCACTCAAGCAAACAAAGCTTCTCCAGCAGACAAGAGAACGAGCAGAACGTGTCTGTGAATGTCTTCAGATTGTATTTACGGCGGGTATATAAGATGGAATTCCTGGATATGGTGCAATTTCGCTGTGCTACCAGCTGCAACCAAATGATTACTGACTGCATCTTCTGCCCGGACACACTCACAAGATAAAGAGAGCTCGAGGGAAGAAGGAGAGCGAAAACACACAGAGGTTTATTCAACATATCAGCAGTCAGGTAATCCGAATGGCAGTGGAATAAGAAGATTAGCAATACACACTGATGAGTGTGAACTCACAAGAAAATATTGCTGAGAGGTGTGTGCTGAGTTTAGCTGTGAACCTGCGTGGACAGGCTGAGCACTGGCATGCAGATCAGGGACTTAATGTTGCTGGATGGAAAGGTGGCAGCCGGAGAGTTAGCTTATCAAATGTTCTGGCTATAAGGCTGCCAATCAATTCAAATATTTAATCGTGATTAATCGCATGATGGTCCATAGTTAAACGCGATACATTGCAAATTAATCAAACATTTTTATCTGTTCAAAATGTACCTTAAAGGGAGATTTGTTAAGTATTTGATACACTTATCAACATAGGAGTGGGCAAATATGTTTGCTTTATGCAAATGTATGATATATATTTATTACTGGAAATCCTTTAACAACACAAAACAATGACAAATATTGTCCAGAAACCCTCACAGGTACTGCATTTAGCATAAAAAATATGCTCAAATCATAACATGGCCAACTCAAGCCCAACAGGCAACCATTTAGAACAGGCAAAAATAACACATTTATACTGCATGCAAAAAAACTGCATATCATAAAGTGGGCATGTCTGTAAAGGGGAGACTCGTGGGTACCCAAAGAACCCATTTTCATTCACATATCTTGAGTTCAGAGGTCAAGGCAACCCTTTGAATATGGCAATGCCAGTTCGGAGCGTTATTTAACCTCCTTCACGACAAGTTAGTATGACTAGCTTGTGGTACCAACTATGACTAGTTGGTACCAATGGATTCCTAGTTCTAGGTTTTCTAGTTTCATATCTTCACTCTAGCTTTAAAACTGAGTCCGCTATAACCTCCGAAATATTGATTGCATTAATGCGTTAAAGAAATTAGTGGCGTGAAAACGAATTTGCGTTAACGCGTTATTATCGTGTTAACTTTGACGGGGCCAAATTCCAACCCCTTACTCACCTTGACATGTAGCGTGTCACAAAGGTATATTTGAAAAACTGCAAAAAATACGTGTTACTGTATCTTTGCAGCTGCATCTTGATTGTTAGCCAAGTTTGCCATAGGCCACCCTGTTTACTGTGTTTATATCCATGCACCCACACAGCCTGGAATGTAATTGGCTTCAATTAGTGATAATGAAACTGGGGAGTTGGAGCACCCATGGTGGATCATGCAGATGTAGTATTAATGCATCACTTCAAAGTAAGAATAACGTCAGACAAAACAAGATATCCGAGCTTGCAAATATATCTAGAACAAAAGAAGGCACCTTTGAGGATGCATTTAAGTGTGAGACAAGGAAGACAATGAGGCTCCAGAGCGCTAAAAAAAAAGTAACATGTTTGTCATACTGATTAGCAGAGGAGCTGCAACACTCTCCAGATGACATAGTACAAAGCCTTGAAGATTCATAGACGGGAAATCATCTGTAAATCACTGTTATGATTCATGCATATTTAATGACGCTTCATAAGCTGTAGAAAACCCTGGGCCCAATACGTCTGGTGCTTTATATGATAATGAACATAGGTGCTCTCAGCAGCAGCCAGCACCCCATCGACCAGCCTGAAGGTATCATCATTCACTCGCTTCTTCACAAAGCCGCTCAGATGGATGAGAGGCATGCTGGCCTAAATGGAAACGACTGGATAAACAAATCTCTTCCTGTTTGCTGAGCAAAAGGAAGCTGCAGAGCCCTCTCCATTAGGACTTGGACTGAGCCGAGCAAATTAAGAGACATTCATTCAGAGCAGGTCTGATGTCTCATAGCCTATTACACGACAGTAACCCTCTTAAAGGTTGAGCACGGTGGAAATGGTCTTTTTTTCTGAACATTATTGTAAGGAATACCATTATAGCAGAGCAACAACAGGGAGGCTGATGGACTGGAACGGCAGTTCATTACCACTGATACAGTAACCAAGGCAACAAGTACACATGCTCCCCCCACAATTAAAGAACAATTAATCTGTAATAATACAATTTTTATTCCTAAGAGTGTTGTATGTAGTGTAAAAAGCTTTTATTAGAATTAAGTCTTGTGTACATCTCTGCTCTCTGAGGAAAATTATAGAGCAGCAAGTATAGCTTGTTATGAGCGCCAGCCTTCATGCCAATTGACCTTGTTGCGTGGGAGGCCTAGCGTGTCAAGAGTTCTTATATTGACTTATTGTGTGATTGAAGCAGCTCAAGTCCTCTAAGGAAATATGTTTCACTGCTCTGCACGTAGAGAAGGGTCAAGTCGGTCCAATGGATGGAAAAAAATATTTTCTAACTTTGTCACCTTTCCAGGAGAACATGGCGAACGTGATCTGCCAACTTTATGGCAGCACTTTCACAGGTTCATACCTCATACCTGAAAGCTGCCCAGTATGAGTACAGTCCTCTTAATGGCACTTCAAGGTGATGAATAAGGTGAGGTGTGTTTCCATTACTCAGATGTACACAGGGGTCACAGGCTTTCTTTCTAGAACCTCTGGGTTAGAGCTGTATGGTCATGTTCACAGCTAAGGAGATCATTTCGCCGGTTAACACAATTTCAGCCACAGAGGAACCGGGCAGTGTTATCTGTCGTGTTCATTTAAAACAGCTATTATCAACATTTTATATCTTACATTAAGAGTGCGGTCAGCATACGTTCTGGGAGTGCATTTGAAACCAAAAACAGAAGAAACAAAAAAAAAACAGTTCTAGGATGTTGGGTTTTATTTCTTCCTTTCTTTGTTTTTGGTTTCAAACAAAAACGCTGATCACATCACTTGTATGTGAAAGTTTGTGCTGGTAGAGATGAACTCACAGACAATTATTACTCAACTATGCAGTACCTCTCAGCTCTATAGATGTTTCACCTCATTGTTTTGGTTTTAAAAGAAGAAGCTTTATTCTATTTGTCAATCAACACAAGGCAACAAGAGAGTTGAAATGTGTCTTTTTGCACATCCTTCCTACCACACCACACACGTGCATTTTTTGGAAGGGTTTACTTTTGTTGGTTTACTCTTGCTGCTCTCATCAGTGTTGTTTCCAACAGCAGCAGCAGCAGGAGGTTAGCGACTAGCTGATGAATAGTGGAGCGTTTAGCAGCTAAAACCAAGATATTGCCTTCAGAATTTTGTGGAGGGGAAACAGAGCTAAAATGAAAAAAAAAAGATGCTTTCACTACAGCATATCAACTCAAAGGGTGATAGTAATATACTGTATGTGGGTCATGTTGAATCCTTTAATCCTTGTACATGGTAAAAAGCTAGGTTAAGAGAAACCTGCATGCTGCTGCATTTCATGAACTCTTAACCCTCCTGTTGTCTTCGGGTCAATTTGACCCGAAGACAACAGGAGGGCTATGAAGGCAAGAAAGAGACTGAGTCTGATGGAGCAACAGCTCTACAAGTACCTTTGAGTGTGCATCAGCAGCAAACAAGACAGGACTGAACAGAAGAGAAGAGAAAAGAGGAGATTCAACAGATTGATTGTGGTGGCCAGCATATTGCTTTAACAGTGAGGATACAGGCAGTACAAAGAGTTGGCAAAGTAGAGGAAGAGCACCCATCCAAATGCAACATCTGGAAACCACACAACTGTTCACAAAACTGTCTTTCAGATGTGAATCTGTTCACACTCAGTAAAGAAAATGGCTTTATATATATATATATATATATATATAAGAAAATCCAGCTGGGTTCTGATTCATTTGTGTTCCTTAACTCTTTGCACAGTAGACAGACTCACATCACTGTGAACTCATCTCTCATTGGCTTGTTTCCATTCTTGGCATAAATCTGTGATCCCCACGCATCATGTGAGTTGTTCTCAGATGTTGAATTAATATCAGACAGTATCAGATGTCTGTAAATGTTCTGGGCAGGTTGAGTTTGAATCTGTAAACTTCCATGCAATACCCAGATCATCTTTGCTGACCATTTGGTCCAAACCAAATCTCTAATTTTGTATTTCCAGCCTGTTCAATTCCCAGGGCTTCAAATACGCTGTCGGCATTTGATACCATCGCACACAGCACTCTTTAGCGCCGGTATTAAACACTCCGGGCATTCCATTAACTACAATGTCAACTCATCCGTGGCAACAGTAAACGCTCAAAGAAAGTGTGCCGGGAGTGCTGGTGATGTAATTTAAAGAGCGAAAGAGACACACAGAGCGGATGGGAGAGAAGGTGGATGGGTCCAACAAACACAAGGCTTTAATCTAGACCATTGTGTCCCGTGTTCACAGTGTCACTTTCACTGTACAAATGTAGTAGTTTTAAGCCCAACCATGTATTTCACACACACCCAGTACCAGGCACGCCTACACAAGACAGACAGGGGAACTGGACAAAACAGGGAAAAGGGGAAAAGACACACTAGGAAGCTGGAGTTATGGCTGGGACCATAACAGTGGTGTTGTTGCCTAATCCTAAAGTGACGCCAAGGGTAACTGAAGTGGTTTTGATGGCAAAAATAAAGTCAGCAGTATGTGACGAGTTGGGGTGAAAACATGTTGCAATTTCTCAGTTCATTGTTAAGATGGATAAATATGTGAATTTACTCTGAAAGTCTCAAATGATTCAAAACTTGCAACTTATTATATTTTGTCATATTCTTACATAACTTACAGCAAACTTTCCTTCACTATGTCCTTACCCAATTCCCAGATAGCAATGCTCACAAAGTGAAAGTCATCTTTCACAGAGTAGAAGACAACAGCAGCAGCAGCATCCTCAAAGGGTCCCTGGATGGCCCATGTGTTCCCAGTCCCAATGAAGCCAGGTTGCTGTCGCTGTTGATGGAGGATCTTATCCAGGCCAGCTGTAGCCCCTCTCCTCTTCCGGGCGCCTCATGGGTTTGGCAGAGTGGCGGTGCCAATGCCCATCAGCGCTGAACATCAGTCAGTTCATGCCCCAGATTCACACATCATCTCCACTTCAGAGGGCTGGCCGACCGCTTCTACGTCTCTGTGTGTGTGTGAGAGTATCTGTCTGTGTGCATAAAATTAACTAACCGAGGCAATTAGAGATTTCATGAATACAGTTTTTGTGTGAAAAAGGCCGAGGCAGAGGAGATGCATTTATCTTTTCTTGAGGTGAGAAGGCAATTTAATGTGTGGCCACCTCCTGCTCACAAATTTGCTGGTGCATAAACATCCATTTAGTACAGTTATTGTTAAAGAACAACAGTTATTTAATAAGGGAGATCACAGACTGACAGCAGCTGCTCACAAAATGCCATCAAATGTTTCTGAAAATACCCACGAACAATTGGAGAGAACCATGGTCTTCTTATAGAGGAAGAAAATTCTGTAAATTCTTTTGACAAACTTACCTTCACAGGCTCTTCAGAGGGGAAAATGATTTGTGATTCATCAACTGGAACCAAGCAAAGGGACTGAAAGCCCTTAAATAGATAAAATGAATAAATAAAGAAAGAAGGGAGACAGTTTAAATATTTATCTTGTCTGTTGAGTCCCTTTGCTCAACACTTCTCTGTTTAGAAATGATGTGTAGCTTTCATTATGATCTTAAAAATATATTTCTGCAAAGCCCTCTTTGCTTTTCTCTTTCGCTGCTTTGTTTTGCACATCACCAGCAACATCGACGGAAAAAACAAACATCATGTATCTATAATTCATCATTAAATGTATAGGTGCACTTGGTATTTACCTTTACCTGTGATGTTTCCTGAGAGAGAGAAGCTTCGGGGAGCCTCGGGGCAGTGGAGCTGCCAGGCTGAAATGAGACACTTTTCTTTCAGGGACCGATATTTTTGAGACAATTTTTTTGTGCCCTGGGCAAGATGAGGCTTTGTAGTGTGCACACAATTTTGGGTTTATTAAAATACAGTACAAATCAAAAGAAGTCTCTTTTTAGGCTCTTTATAGTCATGCTCCATGAGTGAGGACTATATAAATACACTGTGGATTCTCCATCATGGTGTTTTTTGTAACCTCTCAGCTTTTCTGCCTTCTTCAGCAGCTTTTTTTTTTTATCTTATAAGAAATACTGACAGTCAGTTGAGAATGTACAAATGCTGAATGAGCTCCACGTGTCTTAGTAAGTATAAATCTGAGTGACCTTGGTGTAAGAAGTTGCAGCAATCATCGTCATTTTAAGGATGTGATAGGACTCATTGTTGCTTTGAGCGTGCACAAATCAGTTCTTCAGTTACAAAGTTATATTTGTTTCTGCTACCTCACTGGCCGTGGGAGTTAAGCAGCTTTAGACACAGAAAGCCTATCATGAAAGCGAGGAACCAGTGCATGATGTATTGTGTTCAGTAAAACATTTTAAAACCTTTCTATAGGCCCAAAGTCTTATCTCAAACCCATTATCAGCACACTGATGAAGTCTGACATAGAGGTTATTCCACCTGTTCACCATTATAGGTTACCATTAGTCTCAACCCACAGGTGTAATTGCAGTGTTTTAAATCACAGCATAGAGTGTGCCACGTTGCATTTCACTGCACATATTGTATATGACAAATAAAACCTGTAAATCTTTAAGAGAATTTATTTAAAGGAATAGTTTGACATTTTGGGAAATACAGTACACTTATTTGTTTTCTTGTCGAGAGTTATGAGAAAATTAGAATACAGCCCGCTCTCTACATGGTGGGCTAAAGCCGCAAGAAAAAGCTAATTAGTGTATTTCCCAAAATGTCAAACTATGCTTTTAAGATGTAGATTGTAGTGGTGGTTTTCAGAATAAACTCTGTAAACCAACAGTAAGGCAATCAAGCTTATAGAGAAAAATAAAGGTGTTCAACCCACCGAACCACATTAAACAAAAAGCTAGACTGTAGGCTATTTCTGCTGTTGATTTTCCAATAGGCTATACCTATAATGTTGATATATGACTGGTAGTTTATAGTGTAAATCCAACATTATATTACAATAGGAGCCTGGAGGTGACAGCATCCATCACATAAACTGTGATTAGGGTTATGATGCAGGAAAAGATCTGCACAAGAATAAGTAAAATCTTGTTTTTCAAATCTCAGTATTGGATGTTTGTTCGACTGCAAGCTCAGTGTGATAGTGTAAGACCTAGAAGGATGTTGTAAAGCAGAGATATAGCCAGGCACACAGGTTTCTAACCTGTGAATGATCGATTGTACCTGTTGAATTGTTGATGTTTCTCTGCTTTAAAGAGGCAGGTGGTGCCACTCACACTTTAGGTCCATTCTGCCCTCTGGCAGACTGTCAGGTGGATGGAAAGACACACATGAGTGCACACTCATATGCATCGTCTACTGTATGCATGAGTATGCACAGAGACGAGCATGCTGTATCCTCACAGTCAGTGTGTCTGTTAATAGGTTGACAGGTAATCCTGCGGTTTATAATGTTCCTTGAGTCAGCTGGAAAAGACTGAATTTCAGGGATTTTGCCACAAAGCTTCTTAGAGACAGGCACCTGCGGGGATCTGCAATTTTACTTTGCACTGTGATTGTCATAGATTAATAAATGAAAACCTCAGGTGGGTTGTAAATGTTCCATGAATATCTAAGTGGATGTGTGACACTAGCTAATACTGTGGATTTTGTCCCCCATCACATCACATTAGGAGAGGATCTTTATAAGGCCAGTATGAGCAGGAAGAACTTTCACAGCAACCACTAACTCTCTCCATGTGGGAATGCGAGTATATTGCTTTAAGTAAGACTTTAAAAAACGTTAACTTATCCTCTGCGATCAACCCAAATAAGCTTAGAAATCTACATTGACTTTTGGCTTATAGAGAAATCCAATTCTTTCATTTTGAACTGATATTGGAAAGGTAATTTTTGTTCCAATTTCCTCATGGTGCAAATATGGATTACTGCAGATGTTGCCTCAGCTGGTGTATTGAATGTAAAAGAGATAAACCTGAGATCCAATTCTGCTATCTTGTGCTTCTATGATGATATGTATTTTGATTTAACATACAATATCTCCACCATCACCATAGGTGTTTAGGATTGGATTGCCTATATGGGTCTGTATGGACTCCCGGACTCCACTTCAGCATTACCAGTCAGGTTTCCCAGGCTGCTTCATGTTGGTCCATAGTGCTTGGTTATAATGGAATATTTATTTATTCCACACTGGGCTTTTTTCCTGCTCACTTCAGCTCTTTTTATTCTCTGTTGCACACAGATGTACAAACACACGTATTCTGTTGGAGATTTCAAAAGACCAGCCACATCACAGCATTGAGAAAATCTACTGCGTTTCATATTTACATGAAAGCACAAGGCATACACACAGAGAGAATCAGAAAGAGGGGTCATCAGACATGTTGCTCAGATGGAGAGGTTGGTGGAGCTGAGATAAACCTCCCGTCCTCCTCTCATCTCACAGGTCTGCAGATAAGTTCATATTTCAGTGGTGTCGATTAAACTTTTACTCTCAACACAGATTTATAGAAGCTGATCTGGCAGAGATCATGTCCATAAAAATGACTCATCTTACTAAATTATCTATTCTGAAAACAAGTTACCCGATGTCTATCACTCAGCCTGCACAGGTGCCAGCCACGTGTCAGCTGCAGATAGAAATTACCTGCTATCATTTTCTCCCCCGAGACTCATAATTTACAATTTTGTGCTGCCGGCTGAGTTGGTATCACGTTGGCAGATATGTCATTTTGAAATGCAGCTCCTAGCATTACATCAGTGTCGGCAAAATGAACAGTTACAAAAATGTAGATCATTTTCATTTTTTTTCATTTCATTTTTTTTATGGAGTTTCTTTATTATGCAATCAAACAGAATGGGCTAGTTTTGAGAGAGAAACTTTCCACACTGCAATAAAAAAAAATTTTATTGCAAGAAAATTAAATTTGTGATTGAAAATGTATTCATGTGAATCAAACACTTTTGTTTGCAAATCCAAACGCTTTGTTTGCAAATCCCAAACTTTTGTTTGCGATTCCAAAAGTTTTACTTGCTGTACTGTATGAGAAAAAGCAACAGAGGAAAATGTACAACTCAAAATATGCTGTTTGTGCTTTGAGGATCTCAAGATCATGTAGAAAAACAGGCTGAAAATGTACTAATTTGTTTGATTATGACACTCAACTAATATGTCCAAAAATACACAAAGTATCTAAAAATCCCTACATTGTTCAGCTGCATGCCACTACTGAGAAAAAATACAACTTCAGGTCAATATGACAGAAGTTTGTGTGATGGAATTTTCTATCTATTCCTTGAGGTTGCGGGGCTCTGTCTCTGAGTCCTCGCTCGCATGGGTCAGGAGGGTTGCATTCCTGTCTGAGGGTGAGACGTCTTATCTGTGCAGCTGCATCTACTGTTAAGGAGTGGAGCCTGTTGCTGGGGCAACCAATGTCACAGAGAAGTGGAGTCTCTTGTAAGTCAAAACATGGTATTCCACTAAAAGACTGAGCACTGGGGGGAAAGGAGAAAGGTCAGAGTTGTGAGGCCTTCACGCAGCGAACACCTCACTGGTGGAGACCTGACAATTTTCCTTGATCAAGCTTCAATAAAAAGCTTCTGTGGAAGACAGCAGCGGCTCCTGGGCCTCTTCTTTCCTGCTGGATGAGTTAACCTGTGTATAAGAAATTCCACAACAGTTTGTACTATCAATATTATCATTTCATAAACAAACACTCAATACTATCACTCTGTCTGAGAACACATGCACATAGTCCCCACCCCACCTCAAAATTAAACACGTTGTACACATTTTTCTCAGTGTAACATGCTCCATCAGGTCGTTTTCAGAGGTCTCTTTATATACCGTATAGCTCATCAATTAGACATGAGACTATCAGTCACCATAAGGTATGCATAAGGTATGCAGAACATCAACCCAAAGTGTGTGAAGGAGCGCTATCGCAGGTCCTTCCTTCCTGCAGCTGTCAGACTCCACAACCAGCACTGCTCCCAGTAGACCACTTACACACCAAAAACTGACATAACCTGATATTTTCAGGTGGAATTTCATTCATTCTCACTGTGCAATATCATTTTCCACTTGTGCAATTTTGTTAATAGTCTGTTTATTGTCAATACTGTATATACTGCTCCTATTTTTATACTTCCTTCTATTTAAATGGTTCATATTTTGTTACACTTTGTTTAGCTCTTTTTTTACTGTGTTAGCCGATGCATCTTGTTTTTTGCACTATCCCCTTTGCTGCTGTACACTGCAAATTTCCCCACTGTGGGACTAATAAAGGAATATCGTATCTTATCTTATCTTATCTTAACAACATTACAATCATCTTTTTAACAACAATTACCGCCTCACGGTTGTATGCCTCCGCCAACCAGTCATCTCTTCATCATTTTATCCTATTCGTGTGAAATTGTCAGAAGTAGCATATTAATACTTGAGTTATGGCCAAACATGTCTCAGTAGAAATGTGCCAAATTTGAAGAAATGTTCCTGAGATATCACGAGAATAGGACGGACTGATGTGACAGTGACCTTTGACCTTTGACCGCCAAAATCTAATAGTTCATTCTTGAGTCCAAGTGGATGTTTCTGCCAAATTTGGAGAAAATCCCTCCAGGCGTTCCTGAGATAGCATTCACGAAAACATAATGCCTCTGGACATGTCTGTTGCTGGCATACAAATAGTTTAACAGAATATAATACCCTTAATAGACAAAATGGGTGTACAAGGAAACATCCATGCATACAAGATATACACCATTAACTATTCATATATTTTCTTCTTTAGATATGTTAACAAATCAACAGCTAAACACATTGAATGCCCATTTTTCAGTAGCAAATTCTGTACTCAACCAGTGGTTCAAAACACAGTGAATCTCCTCTATCTCTTATAGAAATTTCACAGAACTCCAAATCTAGTTTCTTATTTGATTTAAGCCTGAGAGGATTCAATGCCCGGGAAATCCAACATCCCTCCCTTTCTAGGAGCAACTTCTCTACATCTCCCTCTCTGTTTCATTTCTATATATTAAAAGGAGCACACTGTGTGATTAATTTCCATTATAGTACTTCTGTGTTCCTGTATGTTTATGTCTTTATCTAAGATAGCCAAACATTCCTTGAGGAATAAGGCTTGGTAATATTGAAGACGAGTTGTGCTGTGTGTTTAATTTGGATAAAACAAAGCCGATAAGAGTTTCCAGCTTTCTCCCCCGAGCTCTAAAATGTACTGTTTACTGTATACGTGTGATATATACAGTATGTGAGCAGCCAGCTGAAGCAGCCACAGCAGCGCTTTCTGTTCAGAGTCCCAGCAGGCTCAGCCACTCTTCTGGTCTTCCACTTCTTAAAAGTGCTCACAACTAGGTCAGTAGCTGTTAGCATAATGCAATTCACCTGTGGCTGCTGTACCTGGAGCACAGCAGATAGTTTTTGTAATCCTTTAGCTTTCCTCCAGGAAAGCTTCAGCTGAGAGAGAGAACGCTGTTGGCTCACAGCAGTAGAGCATCACAGTGTTACCACAGAGATTATGTTTATTGATTTTCACTATTTTGAATGACTGACTCCTCTCCTGGAGCAGCCCACTGCACACTGACATCTTTGTCTTACAGCCATTCCTTGGGTGGAAAACTCATTTAACACCAGCTTATGTAAATGCTTTTTTTAGATGAGTTATTGTTCTTTTATAACACTGGTCAACAACCACGTTAAAGCTCACTACATGGGCTACGGTCGAAAAGTCTTTTTTGCTTAAGAAGGTTTCTATAACGGAGTGAAATGAAGTATCTAAGTAGCAGCCGTAATAAGAGCTGTTTGAATCCTCCAAATGTTAAGGAAAGGTGCTTCAATGCTTCTTTTATTATCTCCTTTAGCATAGGATACACTGGATCATCCTTTACAAAAGGAAAGGAGATAATGCCGCCCCACAATTCCTTGCGACCGCAATTTCTAAAGCGACGCACCATTCTGCTGTTCATGAAAACAAACGATATCTTCTATCTTGCATCATATTTCATACAGTCATAATTGGGATTCATGTTAATAAATATGAGTGGACAGTGACAACCATTTCGTTTCACTTTATTTCGATTTATTTATTTCGAACGAGTAACAAATAAGTAAAACACAAAACAAGAATTACAAAAGAAATGAACAATAGACATATAGCAAACAAAAAATCAACATAAATAAATATTACATCCGAAAAAGGAGTGGGAAGAAATATACATTATGGCTCAAAAAATAACTTTTCATATAAACTTCGTGGTAGCCTATAGGTTATTCCGTTGTTATTTCAATTCCAGCCTTGGTAATGAAGTGATATTTTTCACTTAGGTCAGATAATCCTTTATTTATATGTTGATGTAAAGTGTTCCAGCAGCAGAAGGACCTGCGATATCTCTCTTTCACACACCGCGGGTGAAGCAGCCCATGATGGAAAAGCCATAATATTTCACCAGGTTGTGAAACCTTGTTAAAGCTGTTGGGAATAGTACATTTTACACTTTGAGAAGTTTTGTGAAAGGTTAGAAGTGGCAAGCGTAAAAGTGTGACAGTGCTGACTGGGTTTTTTCTCTCAGTGTGTCACTTAGCTCTCCTCACACCTCAGCCATCAATAACGGTCATGAAACATCATCAGCGGAGAAGAGGACATAAAAGTGTCATCTAGAGTGAGCTGAAGCCTCGACAGGGAATATCAGCTTTGTGCATAAAGAGCTGAGATTAAAACTTCTGAACTTCAGCTCTGTTAACAATGTGATTTCAAACATTGTATTACAGCCTAAACAAAACATAACTTGCCCCTCGTCGAGTACTTATTAATTTGATCTGAAAAGTTATTTCAACATTGACTGTTTTTTCGCATTAACACACAGGTCTGTGCTCCCTCTGAAGGAAATGTGTGGGAGTAAAGTCAACAACAGAGTGCAGTGGGAGTTAAACAGACAGGGAGGAGGCAAAGTGAAAGGAATAGAATCAAATAGAATAACGGAATAAAAGTGTGTGTTTATTTCTGATAATAGCTCAAGCAGATTAGGCAACACATAGCAATGTCAAAGGGGAAGGAAGAGAGGCAAGCATTGCAATTTTAAGCAAGAGTTACACAAGCTTTTATTCTGATCTTACCTTGGCTTTTTTGTTAGGTAGCAGCACCACTTACCAGGATGGCATAACATCTCTTATACAAGTCCAGACCTTTCTTACGCACAATGGAGCATGTAACAAAGCAACACTTTAAAGGTTTAATTTCCCATGATTTCATTTGTTTGCCTTCAATATGAAGCGAACTGCAACTTTACAAAATTTGATTTCATCTTTGGGTTGAAGATTTGGGTTGTCGAGGAGTCTATAGAAGAGCATGAGAAAACTCCTTTTCAGTGTTGCACAAAGAGAGTTCAAGTTGACTGTGCACCAGAAGAGAGTAGTTCATAAAGTTTCTCAAACCCGGTCTCATAATTAATTGGCAAAATTCCTCTCTGAAAAAGCCTCTTTTCTTCCATTCAAGTATGTTTGTCCTTTTGCGAACTTTTGACTAGACCACATTTCTGAATGGCATAACAATAATATCTGCTCATTAGGCTGCTCTGAGCGAGCCAAACCAGAGTGCTCGGCATGTGAAAAGGTGGCCTTTTTCCCTTTTCATTGGACCCTGTTCCCAAACATTAGTAGTGTTTTTTTGTGTCTGCTTAATTCATTTCAGTCCAATGTTTCGGTTGATTTAATATATTATAAATTAAGATCCATAAATGACACAAGCTTCTTTAGTTTGTTTGTTTTATGGGTTCATAGGATTTTGTTGTTCTGCCTGGGATGTTGCGGGTAGATCAGCAGCTCAACAGCTCAGCAGTTCAATCAATGGAAGGGCAAACAGGTTTGCCTCATTATGTCCTCTTAGCAGGGAGAGACTGCTGTGAAGATGTAAGATAGGTTAGATGGTTCTGCAGTAAACAACTATAATATTTGATGTGCTCATTGGTATGGATGGGTGCCCATAGATAGATAGATATGTCAGCAGAGATCTTGTATTAATGGTTTGTACGTTATTCTGTGTGAATTTGGATGCTTGCTCGGTTTAGCTCACCGTGTACCTACATACTTGGACAGGTGGTAGGTTCCAGTTAGGTAAGGCTGAGATGATAAACTGTGCGTTCCAATACCCATACTACCATACTATTTAGTATGCCAGAAAAACATTTAATATGTCCCAATACATAGTATGTCAAATGCAGAATGCCAAAAATATCAGGATGTCCTACTATATCCTGTCTGTTTTGCAGTATGCAAGCCAGCTTGCTCAGCATACTGGCTATTCTGACCCACAATCCTCTGCAGCGGAAAGCACCAAAAGTTCAAGGCACAATATGACGATTACGACTGATAGTTTGTCCCAGTTATGGGCATACTGCATGCAGCAGTATGTCATTTGTAAGGGCAGCTGCAGTACGTACTAAAAGTAAAAAGAATCAGTATGTTTAATTGGAACGCACCCAAAATCTCATTCACTGGAGTGAGGGAGGTTAAAGGATCTGGCAGCTTGTTGTGAGGTTGCAGCTTTCTTTTGTTTGGGGCTCTGCTTCTTTAGTTTAATTTAGTTTCATTGAATTTCCCAGGTTTTATTTTTACTCTCTCTTTCAGTAAACTTTTTGCTAATAAATACCACTTCTTCTGCACTACTCCTGCTTATCGACCCGGTTCTTCAACATCCCTTTCTAAAGTTTTTCAGGTGCCAAACCATCTTATCTGCCCTTTATACGGCAGCGGGGCTACACGCAGCATTTAAACGAGAGCAAACCTGCCACTCACTTTGCCGACAGTTCCCCACACCCTTCCTTGAGGGTTTATGCTGAATGTTACACTTTGACAGAACTGTGGTTTGTGTATTAATGAGGCAGACATGACAGAAATCACTGAGTTGTGCGATATAGCACAGAACCCTCAGGAATTTACAGGAGCAGGAAAGGTACATCTGCAGCTGTCTGTACATTGCTATTGATCTATTATGAATGTTAGCTTCTGCTTCGGCTGTGATTCATGCTGAGCTGGGGGTCTGTTGTGCACGATATACTTTACATATATACAGTTTTTATAATAATATCAAAAAGACTACAGGACAAGCTTTTTCATCCCAGATGATATTGAATAAAATACATATTGGTTTCTTAATGCTGTCAGTACATATAAACACATAAACCTGCAGACCGGTACAAAACCTCCTGATGGAAGTCTGCATCTACGGCATGTTTGAAGATTTTTAGTGCAGAACAACACCTGTAAAGAAGTCATAGACTTTTTTAAATTTAATTTTAAAGTATAACTTTTGACTTCGGGGCGCCCCGGCGAGCTTAGCGAGTTTTTCCAATATCAGTTACAACTCCACAGAGAGACTTCTAATAGACGAGTCTCGCATTCCTTCATGGCTGATCCATTAATTATGAGCCAATCTGATGACTTCTTTATTTGCCTCATTCTTCAGAATCCAGGTCCATTCATTATTCAGAAATTTCGTATTTTGTCAAAAAAAAAGCAAAACCAAATTAGAGGAGTAGGGGAGACAAAAAGAATTCATTATTTAAACCTTATGTTGCAATGAAACAATTCCTTACAATGGCTACAGTACATCATCACTTACTGCGGTGGGAAAGTTTTTAAGAAAAAAAAAAACCTTCCTCTAACTCCAAATGAGTCTTTGTGAAAAACTTGATTAATTCCAAAAATGTTTCTAAAACGTAACTTTGTTGACTCAGTCTAGCTGTGACAAAAACATTTTGCAGAAAAACTTCAAAACCTAAAGTGGAGTGCACTCCACTAATAAAGTTTCATTTTGTATTGCATCCATGCAGGATATAGGCCTCGTCAAAAACCTGCACACACACACACACACACACACGCACACACACACACACACACACACACACACACACACACACACACACACACACACACACACACACACACACACACACACACGCACGCACGCACACACACACACACACACACACACACACACACGCACACACACACACACACACACACACACACACACACACACACAGTTTTAAGAAGCTGCCAATAGGTTGTATTAGTGATAAAGGCTTGATTGTGGCTGATTTGAGTAAATGATGTTTAAGAATTTTGAACAGAGAAAAGCTTTACTTGTCTATAGCAAACAGAAGCTGAAGGTGTGGCTGTTTCAAGTGTTGCTTTCAACCAGGGCTGTCAAAGTTAACCGGATAATAAGTTATAGATAAGGCTCTGGCACTATTCAATCTTTCTGAGGTTGTAGCGGGCTCAGTTAAAACTAGAGAGAAGAAACTGGCATCATATGAAACTCTCCAAACTTACGCTAAATTTTGACGAAGAAAAAATAGCATGTTTATTTTCAAAGGGGTCCCTTGACCTCTGACCTCAAGATATGTGAATGAAATTAGGTTCTATGGGTACCCACAAGTCTCCAATTTACATGCCCACTTTATGATATCACATGCAGTTTGGGGCAAGTCATAGTCAAGTCAGCACACTGACACACTGACAGCTGTTGTTGCCTGTTGGACTGCAGTTTGCCATGTTATGATTTGAGCATATTTTGTATGCTAAATGCAGTACCTGTGAGGGTTGTATATACATACATTTGCATAAAGCAAGCATATTTGCCCACTCCCATGTTGATAACAGTATTAAATACTTGACAAATCTCCCTTTATGGTACATTTTAAACAGATAAAAAATGGGCAATTAATTTGCGATTGATCACGATTAGATATTTTAATCAATTGACAGCCCTACTTTCTACATAAAAACGTGTGACAGTGGAGACACATTTACAAATAGGCTTGACTAACATTCTGACAAGATAATAAAATGACAAAATAACCTACATTTGGCATGCTGCTCGTTTCATATCATGATGTTTTGATGTGCTATCTCCTGTTTTTCACCCTTCACTCTGCAGTGCAAAGATAATGTAATCATTGCTTTCTTATGCAGCTTGGTCGGGATAGAGGAAAGATGAGATTGCACCCTCCCATTAATGTCACAGCAACGGCAATATGGACATAGTAACCAAGGCGAAAATGATCCATCATTTCTAACAACACTTGTAAGAGGATACAAATTGCTTCATTGCTGACAGGTAACTAGTCATCTGGCTAAACAGGGTGCATACAACCCAAGCAGAAAACAATCTACAACTCTTTGGTGTTTGTTTGGATGTGCTGTTTCTAAATTAAGGCTGGAAATATTAATAAATAATGGCAAATTTATGGATGATTTTACACATTAGGATCAGTTTACTCGTCATGTGGAGCACTACTCAGCCACTACACTCCCTTTTTCACTAAAGCACTACTCTCTATATAATAGACACTCAGCAATTTACTCTATAGTGAGCAGTAAATTGATGAATCATCACCATTTTGCGTTATCACATCTCTTGTCAGTCCCCGAACTTTATGGAAGTGCAATACTGGATAGCTTAAATTCCCCTTTATCAACTACACAAGACGTTGAGCGGCAAAAAAATTGTCAGCACAGACAAGACATTTAGCAAAGCAGCAGCTCTTACAGATATATTATGTTTGTGCACAAAGACGCAAAGCTTTAGCTGCCATAATTTGTCTCAGCATTTACAATATCTATTTACCATGTTTACCATGTTACCGACTGCTGTTTCCTCATGGTGTTAACTAACGTAACCACAGGTTCATTAGATTTAAATACACCTTTGACGGCGTTGAGTGTGATGGAGTATTATGTGCAGCGTTTTGAAGGGTATCGCAATGTTAAGTGATATTAGATGCCAGCTGACTGTTGATGCATTAGATGCAGGTGGATCTGACTGCCATAATGGCGCTGCTCATCCAGAGGCGGGGAGCTGCCCTTGACAGGAAAACAATGTGATGTTTTGAGGGATGACATGCTTGCTTTTCATTGAGCACTCTAATCATTCACATACTGAAAGGAAACCATCTCTTCTATTTCCAAGGCAAACAAATGTGTGACTGACAGGCCGCCCCTTTATTGTTGCCGTATCAAATGTTATTCTTCTGCCATGCTGAACAATTTTCTTTATGCATAGTTTACCTCAACAGAGCGCATAATCTCACAACACGTGGGTTCTTTAAAGGTTTCAATGTTGCTCAGGAGAAACAATGGCTGCCTGTGTAATTGCTGCTACGTGGGTGTTTTACTGTTGTGAGTGCTCAATGTGCCTTGAAACTATAATATACCTAGCAGGAAGCCAGTCTCTCAGGATAAATTATGCCATTTTAACAACTCACTGTCAACTCCAAATAAAGTAGAAGTGATATTTACCAGATGAAGAAAGACAATTATTTGGAAACACACACCAAATGCTATTTACTGTAGTTTCAAGTGTGAGGTGAAAGCTGGATATTCTCCCAGCAGGGCAACTCTCTCCACTTGTTACAGAACTCATGTCTGATTGAATGGCTTGTTACCAGACATCTCACAGTTTTCTATCAGCCGAAGAGGGCAGATGTCTGAGAGTAACAAACGCTATTGATCTGTGGTGTCTTCATCTCGCTATTCAGCAGGAATCATTTTCATGAGTGACAAAACCACGAGGGTTAACAGCCTGCATGATTCAGGGATTATTTTCAGCCCCTTAAAAGTAAAGAATTTATTTCAAACTATAGGCTATTATCTGCAGTTTTGAGAGTAATGCATTGGGAGCATGGCCATTTTGGCACACAATTACTAAAATCAAGTTACCTGGTTTAATTAGTTCTTAAAAGTTAAAATGAGAATGTTTGTGACCCTGGATGTATAAAGAGAACTGGATACAATGTTGGAGGCGGGATTTCCGTTCATTCAAGTTGCTCAGTAGCGCATAAAGCCAAAATAGCTCATCTTCCGGCGATCTTCCTCATCCATCGGGCCCATAGAGCCTGACTTTCCTGCCTCCCAGCTCTCGCTCCAGCCTCGGTGTGTTCTCATTCACATGACTGGAGGAAGGGAAACAACTCTGGATTCAGCTATTCGTGCATTTTACAACTTCTAGGACCTAATGATTTAAATGAGTGCTATTCAAGTGCTCGTATTGGAAAGTGGATTTTTCAAAAAAAAAAAATATCCGCTGAGTTACAGAGGTCTCTTCCAATGTAAGTCTATGGGAAAAAGTATTTTTGGGCCCGATGGCATCACGTGATGGACCCAGAAGTTGTAGTACCACCGTTTGGCCACTACGTAAAATTAGCTTCAAAGCCCAGCGCTCTTCCTGGGTGTGACCAAGGCCTATGGAAAGGAGGCTGGGTCATGCGTCATGAACGCGCCATATCTCGTGGGGTATAGCACATGCGCAGTAAAATCTGGCCTGCACTCGTCGAAATTGAACCAATCGTAATGCACGACCGCAGCTTGAGTTACACTGCGCATGTGTTGTACCCCAAGACCCATGTCCCAGCCTCCTTCCATAGGCCTTAGGTGTGACCCAGCCGCCATGTTGAAAACAGTCAAACCAAAACCAAGCACTACCCACCGGCCGGAGCAAACATTCTCATTTTACAGCTAAACAGTGAAATATGTTTCTGAAATAATTTGAGGCAAGAAATAGGCATTACAGTAACAGAATCTTGATTCATATTCGATCAACGCTGCTTTGACAGTTAGATTGGAATTAGCAAGTTTTGCGAGCGCAGATAGACAGCTGCGTTAGAGATTCCTCGGCTCTGATTGGTTGTTTTTCAGCGTTGTTAAATCATGCAAATGCCACTAGGAGCACTAAAAGGAGGCAGAGGAACATGATTTTTTTTCATAGATATCTGTCTCATGTACTACTGTCAGGATATACTGACCGTTTTATAAAAATAACTTTTTAATCATATTTGCTCAAAGTTACCGACTGCAGCTTTAAACATACCCACGTTTATTGGAAACTCTCGAAACAAAGTGCAACACAACTGATGCAGAAAAGCACAACACACACTTAGCACAGAGGTACATTCACAAACACACGCATACACACACTTACACACACACGCTGCAATCTGACAGCAGCTCCGTTGAAGCATGAATTCATTGAACTGAACTTGTCAGACTGTTCATTTTGCATATAATGAGGAATAACGCATATGTTCTGATTATAGGGCGGATACTTTCCATATAAACATCCTCAAACCTTGATTTGTTTCCCAATGATGCGTTGAATCCAAGTGAAGAGGCTCATCTCAGTTTAAACATAGGCTCCAACGATCACACTTTCACAAGATACATTAGGCTCCTTTGTTTTCTTCATGGACACATTTCACACAGCTGCAGTCCTTTATTGTACATAAAGTATATAAACAGCAAAACACAGCTCAAAGAGTTCTCAAGGCCAGACATGCTTATTCATAGAAAACAGTCTTTTCTCACAAATGGAACTGGCATGCCATGAACAAAGATTCTTAAGTCTTACACTCTTTTTTTCTTCAGACATCTATTCATTATAATTGATAATAATTTTCATTATTCTTATTTTTTTTGAGTCACTTTTATCCCTTCAGTCCTTGGGAAGGTGAAATGAGTGAAAAGAAAATTCCACAGAATAACACGCACTGGTTGCCCTTGTACATCTGATTGAGAAAAAAAAAAAGAAATGTGTACTGTATTATAATCTTTTTTTTTCTGTCTCTGTAGAAAATTATTGAACTTTCATTTCAAAATGACACATTCAACATCTGCTACAAAAAGTATTTATAGCACCAAATCAAAACAAATCATGGAATGATTTGAAGTGGGAAACTTAAATCCTTTGTTGATAAAGCGAAAATACCGTTACAGACTTCTGAACAACATTTTTTTCCAATATACACTGCACCATCTAATAGGATAATACTAAAATGACAAAGTACAAACATCAGGCTGCCAAGTCAGGCGAATGCAGGTCTATAGAACATAATGCATTTGTGTCACAATCACTTCATCCCCAAATCAGGCCGGTGCTGAAAGACTTGTGGAACCAGCGAGGAGATTACAACTCTCAGAGTCTCGTCAAGTCCCGTCACAGAGTCTGGTGTGCAGAGTCGAGCACCTTTTTCCCTCTCTGCTGAAAGGTTCATTCTGTGTAAAGTTTCATTTTGTATTGCATCCGTGCAGGATAGGCCTCATCAAAAACCTGCACACACACACACACGCACACACACAGTTTGAAGAAGCTGCCGATGGGTTGCATTAGTGATAGAGGCTTAATTGTGGCTGATTTGATTAAATGATGTTTGAAAGAATTTTTGAACAGAGAGAAGTTTTCCTTGTCTACAGCAAACAGCAGCTTTCTACATAAAAACATGAGGTCTTTTGACAGTGAAGACAACTTTACAAATAGACTTGACTAACATTCTGACAAGATAATAAAATGACAAAATAACCATCTACATTTGGCTTTCTGCTCGTTTCATATCGTGCTGTTTTGATGTGCTATTGCCTGTTTTTCATCCTTCACTTTTCAGTGCAAATATGTAATCGTTCTTATTTGGGTTAGATGTAAAATGAGATTGCACCTTCCCATTAATGTCACAGCAATGGCAAAAAGGACATAATAACCAAGGCAATAAAATGATCCATCCTTTCTAACAAAACTTGTAAGAGGCTACAAATTGCTTTGTTGATGATAGGGAACCAGTAATTTGGCTAAACAGGGTGCATACAACCCAAGCAGGAAAAACAGCTACAAATCTTTGGTGTTTATTTGGATGTGCTTTCCGTAAATTAAGGCTGGAAATATTAATAAATAATTGAACATTTACAGATGAATAATCACAATCGCTGCCCCGGGTTCAGGCCTGCCGTCTCCTGAATGCTAGATTGTCTATTTGTGGGGCTCGAAGCCATTTGCAATGCTCGGGCCGTCTGTGGGGTCCCTCATAGTGTGCTCATAAGCAGCAGTGGCTGACCTCCCTTAATGAGGATTAATGCAGGAGCAGACTGGAGTTTGTGCCTGTCTAGAAACACTTCCACCACGTCTGTCCCACCTGCCTGTTATAGATTGCACTCATTGAGCTACAATGTGGGTTTATGTCCCTGTGCAACCTCTGGGAACATGTGTTAAATGCAGGGCTTGGGAAAAATAAAGTTGGATGGTGACAAGGAGAGGAAGAGGCATGGCGATACGCAGGACTGCACTGGAAAACCATGCAAGCCCTGTGAGAATAGAGAGAAATGGAAAAATAGTTGAATGTAGAAGGGTAAAGCTGGGGAAACTTGAATACTGTCCTTGACAAGGACCAGTGCTTTTTCTCCAAGAGTGTATTGGTTCTATATCTAGCATTATGTTGCAATGGGCAACCAAAAATGACTAAAAGCAGTGCAGTTTAAATGAAAATGCAGCTAAAAGTCTAACTGAAACACACAGAGTGTCATTGTCTGGTGCTATTGTTGCTATCAAATCCCATAATTAGTTTCTTAGTGTGACATATAACACATAATATTCTAGCGTAACTGGATGATTTCATGGATTGATTGCTGTGACATTTCATGGGATTTCTCTGGGTCTCCCCAACTTGCTGTCCTAATCCTTTAACAGCCAAACGTTAAATATTCTCCAGCATGAAACAACCTGCCAACCACATTTCTCATTATGCAAAGAAATCCAGCAAAAACTGGCAATATTTTCATCTTCCTTCCCAGCCATTAGTAAGACTTGCTTTCCTCAGGTTCTCGTCATGTTTTTCTCTCTTCCCTCTCAGCGGCGATGTCCCATATTCGTAGGTTCCTCTCATACATCACATCTAAATATAGACTTTCACGGCTGCTGAGCAAGAACCAGATATATTTAAAAAATAAACACAAAAAGAATGTAGGTGTCACCGAGACGGGGGTGCAGCAGTGTGGAGACGGGTGAGGTGTGTTATCGTCCACCGGAATGTGTACAAGAGCCAGCCAGTCACTGGGAACGGGGAGGTGTGCTCGGCGGCTTGGTGAGGGTGTTGGGGGGAGTCTCGGTGGTGGCCACTAGTCATACTGGCCCTTCAGTCAAGCCCTCCAGGGGGAGGGTGGTGGCATTGTCCGTGGGCTGCGGGTCGTCCTGGGGGTGCGAGGGCGCGTGGGCGGCGGCAGCATTCAGGCTGGCATAAGGCAGGTGGCAGTCCATGTGCAGAAAGGGTGGGTAGTGCTGGCGGTAGCAGAAGTACGCAAACAGCAACCCGATCACTCCTCCAACAACGGCGTCTGCAAAGTCACAAAACACATACATTTCACGGTTATAGTTAAATTTGGCTTATGTGGAGGAAGAACATTAGGCTGTATATGTGCAATAGTGTTCCAGTGAGCATCCATCATGCCTGGCTAGTTTAGAGGGTGATGAAAGTAAACTGAAAGGCAAAGCGATGAATCTGTTCTGCTGCGCACTGGGCTCTCTAGCCTCTGGACAGGCTGTCTCTGTCATTTTGTCATCTACGCTGAACAGTTTCGTATTATACCTGCCCCCCTTTAAGCTATAATCCATCATATAATACCACGCTGAATATGAAGCCTATATTGCTGGGTATAGATCAAAATGACATGGCCAGCTGGTGGCTGGAACAGCTGAAGTAGAGGATCCCATCAAATCAGTATCACCATACTCCCTTTATTTTCTCCTTCTGGGTGAAAATGCAATATAATATAACATTGATTTCCACCATTCATAAACTGCACAATGCATGAGCTTGCTTCCATGAATGTTTCATCGACTCCTGTCTACTGAATTTAATAGACTGTGACTTGATGCAATATATTAGTTTGGTGGCCTCATTGAGACAGTGATTGGAAGCCCAGCCTTTCCCCCTGGAGGACAGAGCGCACTTCCAAAGTGCAGAGGGGTGGTGAGAATTATTAGAATCCATCAAGCATGGCTCAGCAGCCAGGCTAATGGGGGCTCCCAGCTTGTGTTTACACTGAGTGCAGATTGGGGGCCCCCTCCAGTTTAATGGGCTGCACCAATGCTGCTTGCTTACAGTCTGCCAGGGAGGAGGAGACGTGTAGAGCTAAGAAAGAGGACTCTGAAAGCGGTGTTGTACTTTTGATGTAAATAAACCCTGGTTGTAAAAAGAGCTGTCTGTTGTGTAGCGTCCCTGCTCCACAGGAACATATGGCTCTCTAAAACTAATTAACACCATATGACAGAGCTGCCATCATATTACCACATATTCTCTCCCACACCCCACCCACATACGCAGTCCCTTCCCTCTGTCCCTACAAGTCTCCTTCCAGTTCCTCCGCACCAGATATGCAAAACCGAAGCTTGTAATTATAATTCTGCAGACTGCTGAATTAAATGCCACCTCACTGTCTTCTGAGGCACTTTTCAGGAAATCAAAACCCTGACATGCTACAGCAGCAGCAGACAGAAAACAGCCTCATAAGACACAATTTCCAGTCTGTTGGGCAAATAAATAAGCTGCCGAACCTGATTTGCTGGACAGTTCTTTAGCCTTTACTTGATTTGTCAGCCATACTGATGAAGTAAAAAAATTTGATTACAGCAGTACAGTTTGCCTTTATAAATTATCTGTGATAATAATTATAAAAGCTCCTTGAGCCAGGTGTGATTGAAAGACTTCTGCACAGAAATCCTTCTCAGGCTGACACAAGCAGATTTAACACTATGTAAGTTAAAAAAAGACGCAGCATTTTTTGTTGTTGTCAGTAATGCTGATTAATGCAGGAAAATCGTATTTATGTGTCCCCGTGTCTGCAGCTGTTAGGCGGACCTTGCCAGTGGTGTTTGTAGTCGCAGGTCCGGGACAATGCAATCATCATAGCGCTGTAGAGAGGCAGCACCATGGCACAGAGGCGCCAGCTACGCCCTCGACCTTGATCCGTAAAACACTGCAGCTTCCCCGCCAGGTAGAAGGAGGTGAAGCCGAGACCGGAGAATGCAACTACAGAAAAGTGGGCAGAGAGAGAGAAATAAAAAGAAAGGAGTCAAGATTGAACATTAAATACAGCATTCAGATTCTAAACTCTACTCTTGTAAATCAGCGAACACATAAACCGTGAACATTTCCCAAGGGACTTCCTTGTAAAAGTCAATTGCACTGCATGATGGACAAGTCTGCAACAGTTATAGTGCAAAATAATAAAAATCAACAATGAAACGGACAGCTATAGTGTGATGACGAAGCATTTTAGACAGAACAAGGTGTAATGAAGAAGGCAGATGGCAGATTTGCAGCTTGTCCGTTGCCACCGACTCGCAGGTAAACTCACTGAGGGATGAAACTTCAGTCTGTTAGGAAAATACCTCCGTCCTAAATCACTCTGTGCGACAGGTGCCCTGAGAGCAGGCGGAGGCAGATAGACATCCACATCTACCACGGCTCGGCTGTACTTAGCACAACCCAATCCCTGATGGAGACTTATTTAGCGATGAGCATGGTGTTTGTGCGTGGCCTCAGTGTGCATCCCGGAGCCAATACACACTGCTAAATTAGATTCTTAATGACTGGTGTCTACTGTGTCGTTTACACTGCCAAACTGAGATAAGAGAGGAGACTGTCACTCCCAAATTACATCACATCACAACATTAGTATTGAGCTGATATATTAATACATAGTTGATGCAAAATATTAATTTTGTCCAGCAGCTGTCCTCTGCACAGGCAATGGCCTGAGAGACTGGGATCACAGTGAGAGCGGGACATCAGCGAGAGAGAGGACGGTGGGAAGAAAGGGCAGAGGCAGAAGTCCTGCTGTCAGAGAGCAGGCTCCATTAAGAACTCAGCATTTTCCATTCGGCAATTTAGACCAATATATTGGATGGCTGGTATGATGGATATCGTTTGCTTGACTGCATTTTTACTTTAAAATTGACTCCTATATTGAACACAGTACTGTGGTATTTTGGTGTGTATAGTGTACCGTTTGTTTCCTTGTTGTTGCTACTCAGCCAACATATCCATGTAAGCTTATGTGTATTAAATGTGGGCAACAGGTGGGCATATGCTTGAAAAGTAAGCTGTGTGGGGGTCCCATAAATGCTTCTGGGAGGATATATACATGTAAACGTCTCTTTTTTTCTACGCAGAGAATGATGTTTTGGGTTGCTATACAGTAGGTTGTGGAGGCCAGAGAGGAATTCAAATGTCCACCTCCCAAATCCAACAAAGAATAGTCCAGCTCAAACAAGCTGACTGGTGGACTCAAAATGCACCACTGGAACTGAACTGGACACACTGTCGTTAGATGGTCCAAAATCCAAAAAGAAAAACAACAAAAGTGTAAAGCAGACACTGGACGGATTAAACCCGATTTTAGTCTTGAATTGGTCGCCAATTGGTCGGTTGTTTGAATGAATTTTATTGGAAATGTCACCAGATGAAACCAACAGCAGTTTTGTGGTTATACAGTGTGAGCAGCCACATAGTGAACAGTCAATTGATTTGTACAGTGTGAGCATAAAAGTGTCAGGGCTGGCCGTGCATGTTAACATGTGTAGTGTGAGTTAACACTACGTACAAGATTAATAAACCAGGTGTAATGTTCATTTAAGATCTTGCCTGATCTTAAATGGTAAATGGCCTTGCATTTATATAGCGCCTTTCTAGTCTTCCGACCGCTCAAAGTGCTTCACATGTTGGCATTCACACGCCCATTCATATACTGATGACAGAGGCCATGCAAGGTTCCAACCTCATTCACACACCGATGGCACAGTCTTCGGGAGCCTTTAAGTAGCTTGCTCAAGAACACTTCGACATGCGGACTGGAGGAGCCCTGGATCAAACCGCCGACCTTTCCCATTGGTGGGCGACCCGCTCTACCTCTGAGCCACAGCCACCCACAAGATCTCTGCAGGTCTTTAGATTGCGGAGGAAACGCAGACAGCAGTGGGTGGAAGGAACCTTTTACTTCCTTGAAAAGTAGTTCCAGGGACTAAAGGTCCCGCTAACTTTTGGTGGAAACCCGGCTTTAGTTACCGTAAGTATGTTAGCATTCTAACATTTGCTAATTAGCACTAAAACGAAAGTGCAACTAAGTTTGACGACAACTTCATTAGTACTCAGGGCCGGTTTTAGCCTGCTGCAGTATATTAGGGTGGGCTGGTATAATACGTGGGCATCTTGGGCACTAGGTGGCCCAGAGGTTAGAGCAAACTAGTAGCCCGAAGGTTGTGGGATCGAATCCCCCCCAAAAAATCTGTCAAAACGACAGTTGGTAACCAGAGGGTTGTCAGAGTCAAGACAAGATGCAAGCTCCTGCCATTGTACCCTTAAGCCTCTCCAGTTAATGGCTGTGTGTTTGTGTATAGGGGGTTCCCTATTAATTTCCTCATTAATAAAGTAGAATTATATTATATTCTAATATATAAAGAACAATTGAAGCAGGGAAATTGGGAGGTTGTGAAGCAGTATTTCTCAATTTGCTGTGATATGCGTCAGTGGAGGGAAGATTGATTTTCATCCTTCATCCAGATTTTAACATAATCAACTCAATAATGCGTTAATCAAATGGATTCTGTATAGCTGACTGTATGGGCCCCTTGGGTGTCCTATAGTTAAATCAATCTATATGGAGAGCAGTGAACATTTTAAATTTGCAAAAAGTTAATTGAAACCCTATAAAATCCTTTCCTGAGTCATCATCACCAACAAAGTGTGCCACATGGGTTTAACGGACAACAAGACATTACGTTGATGCTTTCTGGCTCAGTTCATCAGTCCAGTGCTTCTGTTCAGAGGTCATGATGAAGCCATCTGAGATCCTCGGCCTCAGCCTCCCTCAATGCCCCTTCATCTCACTTCTCATCGACCTCTTCACATTTCCAATCACACTGTGACTCACATCCTTCATTTTAATAGCTCTAACCATAGCTAAGACGATTACATTACTCTTTTGGATAGACAGAAGTAAATTATGCATGAACCGGTGACTCAGTCTGCTTACTGAACATTTTAACTTCGGAAAATTCACAGCAGTTTGACATGAGACAATCACACATTTTCCAAAACACCCGGTCACCCGTCTTACAGTTTCTCTCGAGCTGATCCACCAATTAACTAGATAAAAACATGTATTTCTTTATCGCAATGTCACCTTTATTATTTGAACAATAATACATTGCTTATTGCGGTTTCATACCAATGATCCATTTGGCACAATAAATAATTTACATAATATTCTGTTGGCTTCTCTGCTGGTTTCTTGACTTTAGTTTTAGAATTGTAACACAGATATGAAGAGATTTAATTAAACCAAGCAAAATTGCATTTTAATTATTAAAGTTATCATTAGGAAAAATGGTTCACTGTAGCAGTAAATGTGCGTGCTTTACTTCCACACTGCATACGAACAATATGTTTGCAGACACAGTGAGTCAACATCTTGAGAATAATAGAAATGCTTCGGGGATATGAATAATGCATGAGTGAGGACAGGAAGTGTGTGTCCCTCACACGCAACTACACATGCACAAAAACAAATTTCTACACGTAATATTAGCATAATTAACTAAGCCAATATATTTGCAGCCGAAGGTGACTTAATGAATACTAGGTGTACCCAAAAACCACTGAAGGAGGATTCCCAAGAGGCAGCAGGAGACTCGGAGAGGCCAGAGGACAGAAAGGAGGCCGACACAGGGAACAGCATCCCGGTAATGAATCCGCTTTGTGCATTTAAAAAACCTTGATGAGTAATTCCCCTGAGACAAAACAAAGATGCGTAATGAGAGTGATGAGTGCAGTGTGATTGTTTTTTTTTCATCTTCAAACAAGCACAAGGTTTGTTCAGAGGATGCAAGCAGTTTCAGAACAATATATGATAAATAACAACACCGTAATTCCATGTGTATGTAGGTATATTATAAAGGCATATCAAATCAGTATGAAAAAAATAACTGTCTTCTATGTGAGGCACGTGTAACAATGTGTATTCCATCTATCATACTGAGTATCGTAAATGTCACAGCATTGAGGGAGGTGGATACGCTACTACCCTGGAGTCTTTAGTTGCTGTTTGGGAAAGCAATGAACATAGAAAGCATGCTGAATTGACCATAACTTAGTCGTCAAGAGTCGTTTTACACAACTAACATTACTTGCACCAGAATTCAGTTTGGATTTTGAGTGAAATGCTGGATGGATCGCCATGACATGTTGTGTTCCCCTCTGGATAAATTACTAATAATTTGGTAATCCTCTGAATATCCATCATCAGGTCAAAATTTTAATTGTCCAATAATTTGGTTTATGTAGAAATGCTCATAAAAGACGTTCCCATCAGCCTCAGTTACTTAGTGCTTACTGATAATTAGCAAATGTTAGCATTCTAAAACACTTAACTAAGAGAGCGAACATTATGTTAGGTAGGTTCGATCCCCGGCTCCTACTGTCTGCATGTGTCCTTGAGCGAAACACTGACCCCCAAGTTGCTCCCGGGGCGCTTCACAGCTGCCCACTGCTCCTAAATGCTTGGGATGGGTTAAATGCAGAGGTCAAACTTCATGTATGAACCTCTATGTATATGAAGATTGTAATAAAGTTTAAGTTAGGTAACTATTTCAAAGCTGTTTGCAGCTTCATAATTATCAATACTTTGTGAGACGATAGTTTCCGTCTACACCTCACTCAAGACAACCTGGTTTCACGGTAGGGCGTATAAATAGCACGACATTTCAAGGACATTCAGCGTGTTATGAGGATGCATTTTAGGCTTTTCGCGTGTCATTTGCAAGCAACAAAACTACAGTAACGTCCTCAGTTAGGTCTAGGGAACACCACTCACTTAGGTTTAGGAAAATCATCATAGGTGGGCTTAAAATACATACGGAAACAAAATAACATAAGTACGGAAAACACGTCACAAATATCACTAACTTAACTTACAAAACAAAACAACAGTTTCGAACACCAGTCTCCTTGTTGAAAGTCCAGTGTTTGTTGGAGCCATCGACCTCCCCTCCCGCCCACCATAAGCAGCCTTTCTCACTTTTTATTCTACATCACTAGCTCTGAGCACAGCATATTTACATGGATGCGTTTACATTGCAGTCAGTACGACTACATGGAGTACAAATAACACGCCAAAAGCAAGACAGGCATTCTCATTGCATGTTAAATGCCTTGCTCATTATCATGTCATTCACGCCTTTTCCTGCAAACAGGCTGCTCATAAATAGAGTAACTGTATACTGCATATTGGCATTCTAAGTACACTTTATTTAGTAAATGTTCCACTGTTAAGGTATGTCTGAGCACTGTATGACTCAATGTTGTGTGTGAGTATGGTGGGGGTGGAAGGGGTCAGCGGTGAGGGAGGTTCTGCTGCAGGCGACAAGCAGACAGACAAGGCAGACCTTGTACAAAAAGTTCTAAATGCGATGAGGTAAGGAAGGAATGGCTGGTAAGAGGAGAAAACAGGAAGCCACAGTAGATTACGAGGTGCTCTGGTGAATCTGTTATGGTTTCTGACAAGTGAACACAAGTAGATAAGTGCTCTCTAAAGTACAGGGTTGGGTCATGCTGTGGTCAAAGCCTCTGCAAAGTCTAATATTTGTGGTAATATCAGTCTCTTCACTCTTCCCCCCCTGTATTTCTGTTGAAATATCTATCATTGAACTACCGGACCACACACAGACACACAAAGTGTCTAACCAATCACTGAGAGTATCGGCTCTGTTTTCCATCTCCCTTCTCTCTCTTTGACCTTTGACCCCTGCAGGAACCCGTGGGACTCCAGTCAGAAGCGATGCATATTAACCAACCACTTGGGCTCTGAATCGGTTTCATCCATTAACATTTAAAAGCCCAACAGAATCTCATTATTAGCTCTGTCTAATTGCTGCAGCACTCCTACTCAAGCTGTTCCTCAACCTCTTCGGACACTGCAGACGGCCTCAAGTGTTCCTCAGTGAGTTATAGTAAACCTATGAGAGCATACTTTGCAGAAGTTTAATTCTCTTCAGACAGTGAACTAATTTGATGTCTATCCGAAGCTGTGGTTAATTTAATATAGATAGGTAGGTCCCTCTCTCAGGATTCATTTTTTTTTTAAAGTGCATATTAATTGATCATATCTAATGTCTTAATATGCACAAGGGGAGATGGTGAGATGAATACCAATAAGAAGGAGATATCCTACAGCTAATGCTTTAAGGCCTGCTTGATTTATAGCCGTGTATATTGCTGCAGTGGGTTCAGAGGAGTTTGTTTTTCTCTTTCTGGGACGTGTCTCCTCCAATTTCTGTGATTCTGTTTCGTTGCTATGAAGTGAAGAAAATAAATTAAATCACGGAGAAACTGAGTGGCTTTAAAAACTTTGAAATGCAATAATAGTTTGTGTGCTTTAGAAAATAGCTGTCAAACACTGAAGCCTTGTGCATATTTATACATTTGTCCAGGCTGATTCTGATGGATTAGTTTGGGTTTTATTTTTACCACGCAGATTATCCAGCTTTCTTTTGGGAGAGGCAAAAGTCTCCGACTGCAAATCAGTTTTATTTCACCTATAGTCTCAGGCTTCAAACCAACAGAAGTGGTGTTGCAGATGCCACTTCGACTAATGCTACATTCACTCGTTTTCGGTCTACCCTATTCCCTGTCCATGACTACATTCGTCTGGCTAAAAGCTCTGTAACGTATGCGCGGTCCACAAGCGTTGTCCTGGTGAAAGGGGACACAGACAGGAAATTGGATTTCTTCTGCTCTCTGGACGTGCTGGCATTCGGGTGCTCCCTGTGTCCCCGTCGTGCGGCTCTCTCAATCACTTTCTCACTCGCAGCGCAACAACATAAGGCTATTAGAGCTGCCGCGCAGATGGATGTAATCCATACACAGTGCTGCAGTGAATTACAGAGAAATGTCCCTCTCTGCTTTTTCTAATGGGACACAGCCAGCACTTCAAAGCGTTTCTATTTAAAGCAGGTGTCTGAGAAGCTGTAAGTAATGCAACTTTAACATTGTGCTAAAGCATCAATTTGAAATCAGACTGGACCATGAAATTACAGTGAGATTTTATCCATCTTGGCGCATTACTGGAACACACCGAGACGTATTAATCCCATGTTTGATTTGAAGCCCGTTATAGAGTAGGTCAAGGCAGTCGCACCCACAGCAGGATGTCAATTAAACACATTCACAAAACATTTCAATAAGGGTTTCTTGCACACACATACTCCTTCCTGAACTGGCGTGTAATATTTTCAGTTTAATTAGAATATGAAATTTTAAAAAAGGAGTTCAAAATGTTCACAGCGCTGAGGATTTTCCCTTTTTGCACTTCAATTTGTGACAATGAAATGCTTCAGTTGGATGCAACCATTTGCATATTAACACATTCCTGCAGTACTTAGGAATTCTGCGTAATAACCTTGTTGAATGTGCATCCAGAGTGGAAATGTATTAAGGGTTTTAAACAAAAGCAAACAATATAAATATAATTTGTCCGGGCACAGCTCACTGGAGGATATAAAGATATAGTTTTCATTTTGCATAATAGATAGCAGGAGGCTCAGTGTAATTCCAGTGTAAGCATTTTACTGTTGGTGGACTTTTCTGAGAGAGGAAAGAAACTTCACAGCCATGCAGTCAAGTATTTATCTTCTTAAATGCGGTCTTTACATGCCTGGTGCACCATATAATGCTGAGCAGCTATTCAACATCTGTATGGCCGCCCACAGCAAACACCCCAAGCACACCACTTAATATTCATCTGCTGGACAACAGAAAAACATGTGAATTATTTAACACGCTGCTGTAGTGAAAACAGCTTGGAAAGCAATATGGTCGAAAAAAAATGTGTCCAGTGTCTCGCATTGGTCTCCAGAGCAAGAAGCCCAATGAAGCTGAAACAGTAGGTGTGCACTCAACACTGGTGCGCTTGACTCGATCAACCAAACACATGAGCATCTCGACAAGCTGCCTCGGGACGTGTAAATTGAATGATAACTCATCGCTGCATGTTATAATTACCTTTGAAGAGAGGCGGCAAAGAGATCATCGCTTTGAAATGTGAAGTAAACACCTTGTACACACCCAGTTAGCACACATGGACATTTTCTACTTGGCGAAATGTTGCTCGGAGCGTCGAGATCAAACTGAGTGAATACTGTACAGTCGCATGCAGTTTTAATGAGTCAGCGTTTGAGATCTGATTTTGGCACCGTGTTGCAAGTGCTGGCAGTGATCAGCTCGGGGCTGAAAGTTGGTACTCACAGGAGGAATGGCTGCTGGGGAAGCTCTTGCGTCCCTCGGAGACTAGATCCGGCTCCCCGGTGCACAGCATCTTCGCATTTACTATTCCATCTGGGAAACAGCGCTGGAAATAATCAGGCCTGGGTCTGAAAATCAAAAACAACCCAAAAGATGGTTTCTGTGTCTTTGGTACAGACAATTCCATCTACTTGTCAAACAGTTCAATGATTGTCTGTAAGTGTAGTAAGTCAAAGCTGAAAAATGTGATCTTCAGAACATGTAGCATCACTAACAGAGCTTGTAAAATGCTTCAGTTTGTACCTGCCAACGATCAACTTGATAGTATTTGTGAAGACTCCGTTCAAGGCGAGGGCCAGGGACACAGCTGGAGTAGGAAGATTGACACACACACACAGTCAAATAAGCATCTTAGGTGATACAGACAAGGTTGACACAGCATTTTCTGTGTAAGCAGCGTTCATAGAAACAGTGATGCCCTAGTAAAACAATAGACTTTACTATCAGTCGCCCACTCTTCTAACATAATGTATAAATAAAACAGCCAATTAGGTTCATGGGAATTTCCCTTGCAGCTGGACAGATGGTTGTCAAGATTTATGTGTGAAGCCTTTCATGATTTCTAAACAGCAATCTTAGCAAGCAGGTTGTAAACACAGTGCAAGCTTCACAAACACCCACATAAACACACACCCACACACACATAGAAATACACAAATACATATATTAATGCATGCATAGATTATTTTTCCTGTAGCTGAATCACGTCCATTGTGCAGCCAAATGGAATGAATCTCAGATATTGCATTAGTGCTCCTGTGGTGATTCACATTTTCAACTCTATTCACTCCCACTAATACTGTAGTCAGTTGAATGTGATGATTCAGCAAGGCTAGGGCTCTATAGTCATGCTAGCAGCTCTGTGAGGCTACTTAGACCCAGTGGTGCTAACATACTGATATTTAGCAGTTATATTTTTTGTCATGTCCCCCATCAGAGTTGTTAATATTTGCTAATCGACACTAAACAGTTAACAGAAACTAAAGCCGAGGCTGATGGGAATGGGAATATCATTAACCAAAGTATTGGACAAATTGTAATTTTGACTTGCATGGCTTAGTAGATCATTCAGGGGACCACCAACGTTATTAATCCTTCCATGCATGTCTGTAATGTCGGCAATTCATGTGGTAATGGTTGCAATATATATTGTTTTGTAGCAAAGCGGTGACATTGCCATAGACTAAGCCATGCTAGCAAAAAAGTAGTCACCAAAATTAAGCTGTGTACACTGTTGTCAAGCTATTAAATAGGCGTTACTGGTCCCTATAAGCACCATAGATGTGGGACAATAGGGGCCTACTACACCGAAGGTTTTATCATTTATTCACATTCGATAGAAGGTATAAAAGAACACGACAGCAACCTCTAGTGACCGTAGTAATTATGACAGTAACAGAAGACGAAGAAGTGAAGAAAAAGAAGAGAGGAAGTAAGGCACTGTAGTATAGACAGCCTGAACACAGGGTTTTCACCCAAGAGGCTGGGGTTTGCATCCTGTGTGAAACCAACAACATGTAGCTGTCGTTGTGTTCACAAGCGTTAACTTTCGTTTTCATGTTCATTATTGAAACGTGTTATTTTAAGCAAAACATTATGTTTTTCCCTAAACTTAACCAAGTTGTTTTGTTGCCTAAACCTAAAGAAGTCTTTTTGTTTGTGTTCAAAATGTAATGTTTCATTCAGTTTTATGTTTTAGAATGTGTTTCTTTTAAGTTTTGTTTTACTTTTACAACGTAGTAGGCATAGTAGGCCCCTAATGACCCACATCTATGGTGCTTATAGCAACTAATAACGTATTTTTAATGGCCTGATAACAGTCGATTCAGGTGAATGCTCGCAAGTATATATCAGAAATTTAATTGGCAGAAAAAGTATCGCTACAGTAGTGGTGGCAAAATGATTGCACCTACTTAGAAAAAATCTGTAGAGCAATTACTGCTTCAGTTCAACTTTGGTAATGGGAACAAGGAGGACTGCTGTTGGTTGGCAGGTAGGCAATAGGCACTGCTCTGTAACTGTATGTTCATTTAATTAGCTGTGAGGCAAACCACTGGGGCTCATCATTAGCCAGAGTTCCTGCCCTCTCAGGTTAATCCCAGTAGTCTGCAGGTCAATTGAATGCACCCGACGCCGCCAGAGCTTAAACCGTATTATCTTCCTGAGCTGCTGAGAGGAGCACAGCATCAATGTTATTTAACAGATGGTTAAATTGGGCAAACTCTGTGCAGATCAGATGAAAGCCTAAAATGAGACATGTTCCGTTTGACTAGTTGAAAAATGGGACATTAAATTCATGTAATTTATAAGTAATGTTGTCAGATCCTTCTCGCTATGAGGAGGCCTAGCACTTGCTGTTTCAGACTATTGCTCCAGCTCATATATAGTCTAGCCTTGGGAAGTTTGCTGATGGTCATTAAAGTATTCATCATTTTTCTTGCCGGACCAAAGCCAACAGCAGCACTAACATAGTTTTGGCAGGCCTTTTTTTTGTACTTACGCCTGTTTATTAAACTCCCAGCACCAAATAAGGTCGCTGGAGCGGCATGGCTCATCAAACTCGTAAAGAAGACGTCCTCTGACCTTGTAGCATATTTTGGGCTGCTGTATAGTAATGTGGTATACTGTATATTCCTGCCTTGTGACTTTGTGCCTCCAGTTTAGCCTCCATCTGCTATTCTCAAAGGGTTTGAGAGGAACAGCTGTGATTGGCCTGTCTTGAAGCTCGCCACAAGTGCACCCTGCTGATACTGCATTCCTCCTCCTAATAATGAATTCCATCAGTCCTTTTGCCAAATTGGTCTGTGCTGCAGTAGGATTGTGATTGTGCCTCTGGTCACCTTCACATGCACTTATCCCCAGCAGGCGATTTGTATAGCTAACTTAGAGGATATTATAAATCCAAGACAAAACAGACAGAAGGGTGTGACTCAGAGAAAAACAATCACAAATCAGTCTGCTACTTCAGCCCCACGGACAGCGCCATGGATTTATCAAGCTCACCTATTCAAAACATGGCGGTCTGCTCATAAACTTTATGTTATTTTGTCTAAACAATTCACCAAAACCTATTTCTGAAAACATTTTAAGCAAGAAATAAGCTTTGCCAATGCTAAATCTCATTTCATTTTAGAACCAGATCGGCTAGTTTGTCAGCTTGGTCCAAGTTTTGTGAGCCAGATGCGTCATGCTGGATGGGCTCATTTGCATAAAGCTGAGATTTTTCAATTTTATGCAAATACAGCCCCCCCCTCCAACACGCCGAAACACTCCCACTATGCACTTGGCGACTTCTTCTCCTGCTTTCCATAGGAAATTATTGGAAAGCGTTGAGACGCCCTCCATCACCGGATGTGGTGGAACAGTATTCCAGAGCCGTAGGTCGTGGCACTAGATTATAACTTGCACAACCCTCAGTCAGATAAAGCATCAGTGAGTCAGGCAGACTAGACAACAACTAAACAACCCCACTGAGAGAGAGTTTGCACTAGTGATGCACAAGGTACAGTCACAGGAAATTAGAGACCTAATGAGTGAAGACAGCGTTCCTGCCATCCCTTTAAAAAAGTCCTTGCATTCAGCTCACATAGACGACCAATCTGATTTACTGTTTAAATTTTCGAAATGTTCCCACTTTTTGATATTTATTCTCAAAGCTCTAGTTTCAGTTTTGACACATGCAGACACCACACTAACTCCTACCATTAAAAACCCTCTCATCATCTCAATAACTGGAAGATTACTCCCTCTACACACATCAAACAATAATGCTTCTGCCTGCTAGGAAATCTCACATTCAGATGATGAATAATATCCATCATGCTTTGTTACCAAAATTAAAAATAATCACTGCAGAATCATCTCTGTGCCATTCTCACAGTGTAGTCTTTTGGAAAATATAATCAAACTTCCAAATGGCTCCATTATATCTTCTTGACTGATGGATTATAACACAATTAAGCTGCAGGAGTTTTTGGAGGGATAATTGGTTATTAGACGGCTCTACAAAGCGAACATTGTGTTCCTTTTACTGCAAAGAAAAATAAAAGGGTGTGGATGAGCAGAGTGCATTGTTTCAAACAATACACGCACAATATTAGCACGTCCCATTGGTATTACGGGGATGAAAATCTAACTTAAAAAAACAGAGTTTATGCCAGCTCAAATACATCTGTTTGAAATTTTAATTTGTGAATTGAGAATTAGAGGACCCTCAGGAGCAACTTTGAACTCAATACATTTGCAGGAATACAGGGATTGCTACTTTCTGTGATTATAGCTGGAGATGAAAAAAGAAATAGGTTAAGTTAAAAACAAGCTAACTGCACACCCAGCCCCGAAATTGCTTTTACGATCCGTCTTTCTCATTAGGAGGTAGCATTGATTCAAAGCCATGCTCAAAACTATGCTCATGTAGAAAGTTGTCAAAATAATGGGCTCCTTTTTTTTCTTTGTTCTTCAGAGGGATGTTGTTTTGTTCGACTATAAAGCTACGTAGAAGTGCTTCTCTGCAGGCGGTAATGGGCCTGTTAAATTCTCCACAGCACTGTAATCTCTAAACTGATGCACTGAGCCACCCTCTCTCCGCTAGATTCATCTCTGTATGTCTCTCTAATTGGATTTGTGTTCAACTTTCTTAATTAATGCCCTCTGATGTCCTCTGCAGGCCTCTCTACCCGGGGAGGAAATAGCAAAAAAAAAGTGTGAGAGAAATGCCCAGACGCTGTGAGAATCAAACAGATAGCAAAACGTTTTAAAGCCATGTGTAAATACTCATGGCTTCTGTGATTAAGGTTATCGTGTGTGGCACGATACTTACTGACTGTAACACTATTTATTTTTTATTTAGCCTTTATTTAACCAGATGTGTCTCATTGAGATCAAATATCTCTTTTAAAGGGCAGTCAATTGATTAAAATATGTAATCATGATTAATCGCATGATTGTCCATAGTTCATCTTGATTAATCACAAATTAATTAAATGTATGTATATATCTATTATTGGAAATCAATTAACAACACAAAACAATGACAAATATTGTCCAGAAACCCTTACAGGTACTCCATTTAGCATAAAAAATATGCTCAAATCATAACATGACAAACTGCAGCCCAACAGGCAACAACAGTTGTCAGAGTGTCAGTGTGCTGACTTGACTATGACTTGCCCCAAACTGCATGTGATTATCATAAAGTTGGCATGTCTGTAAAGGGGAGACTCGTGGGTACCCATAGAACCAATTCTTTTACAAGGGAGACCCGGTCAAGAATAGCATCAACACAGAATTTCAACAATCAAAATAAACAATTAACATAAAAGAGGATATTTTGTAGTTATTAAAAAAGTCCAACAAATGCAATACGTGCAGCAACTATATGCTGTCATTTTAAGACAACACATTTCAAGTAATTGTCTCCACGTACCTAAACATGCCTCTTTGAGCTCTGTCTTGTCCGTCCTCTGAATTATCTTCACCACAAATATCACCGCCAGCGGGGTAAGGAATGAAATCGCCTGTGAGGAACAAAGAGGAGACATGTACAGTTATTGTGACAGTAGAGATGTGCTGCAGCAGTCCACAGGGTATAATTTGCAGGTTAATCGTTAAATTACTTTTGCCTGGAGGGAATGACATGGACCTATCCATTATTCAGAGCTAATTTTAACAAGGCAAAGTGAGGGGCCAGACAAGCGTCTTTATTGTTCAGTGGGGTTTTTATTTTGTTTGCCCCTCGCTTGATAAGAGATTTGGGCCTCCTCAGCACCTCGGTAATTATTCATGCCTCAGAACGGATTAATTAAGTTTCGGCCAAATTCAATATATTTTCTTTGCCTTCAGCAACAGAGGTAGTAAAAACAAACGGCAGAGTTTCAGTTCCGTTATTATAACACACACATACTGAATTTCCCCGGAGCGCTGTTCATCAGTTCAGCCACGTGTATATCTGTGTATCTCTGCCAATTTTAAACTCATTTTGTGCCTCACTATCCTCTTTGAAGCAGCTGGATTCAAACTAGTGATCCCACTTGGATTCAAGTGCACTAACAGTTAGCCTACTACCTGAAATAGAAATGAAATCAGCCACAATTAATTTATGTCATCGTGACAAGGGGACAGAACTACACTAGCGTTTGGAATCACCTGTTATACTGAGTTTTTTTTCTTTCCTTCAATAACGGCTATTTTAACAAAGATAAAAACAGCAAATGTATTATTTACATTTGAAATAGTTTTGGCGCCAAAAGAAGAAGAGTTAAATTAAAGGGGATATATCATGAAAAACTCACTTTTTCAGTGCTTGTGCACATACATTTAGGTATCTGGAGTGCCTACCAATCCACAAACTGTAAAATAAAACAACCCAGTCTGTTTTTTTGTGGGCAGAAAACATGTTTCCCTTCCTATGTCACATGCAGGCTCATTAGGATATATCGCACATGGCTTGAGAACTACCTTTGCAAAGGTGCACCATTTGTTTCTTGCAAGCCAATCAGAGCAAAATGAGATTTTTCTGGAGGGGTTCTTAAAGAGATGAGCACTAAAACGAAGAGATTTAGAAAGAGGATGAATACAGGTATATTCAGACAGACAGCGTGAGAAAAAGGATGTGGATGTGGTTTTGAACATTATAGCATGTAAACATGTTCTAGTAGAAACCCAAAATACAAGTATGAACCTGAAAATGAGCATGATATGTCCCCTTTAAACTTCCATTTATTATTTTATTTCAATGTCCCCATAGTGTTTAAGGGGCATAATACTGTTGGAACCATTTTTCCCCCAAATAGCCTTCGATTTTTAATTTGTTTTCCAGGCGAGAAAAGCGTGAGTGAGCCAAGATTCATTCTCATTATTGAACCACAACGGTGCGAATGGGCTGTGAATATTTTGGAAAGTACTTTTTCCTTGGACCCTCTGCAGTATACTCAGTGGTTAGATTGAATAGGTTTAAACTGTGAAGTCAGTGTTGTGGGGTTACCAGGTTTTACAAAGGCGCAGGACACTGACACAGAGGTAGATGAGGAAGTTCATTGCAGGACAACAAAGAACGGTGGTGGGTGAGTGGAGAGAAGAGGATGGCTGACTGAGGCAGAGGGGTGATGGTATAGACGAGGCTGGATATAAGGATGAGTGGCTCGAGGGTTAGCTGGAAGGAAGGATTGATCAGTAGTTGAGATAATGATCTATATGCAGGAGAGGTGATGAGCTGATTGAAGGCTGGTGTGCTGGTTGAGCAGGGAGCCAGTAGCTAGAGTGAGAGCTGCACACATACACACACACAGACACACACACACACAGACAGAGAGAGGTGACAGACGGGAGCACAGGAGATACAGGGGAAGTGGGAAACACAAGGAAAATACTGGTATGCTCTGATCCAGTTCCAACAGTGCTAACCCAAGACTAACCTTATATTTCTATTGTGGAGTTTTAAGAATAGCTTTGCTAAAGCAACACGCGTGTTAATTCCAGCTTGTTATAGACGTTATTGTGCACTTGACACTGAAACAGGAAGCTGTTCCTATATATATCTGCACACATTTGATGCTAAGCTTCCAGTTTCTGTTACCAATGTTTTCTTCTATTCTTAGTGAACTGTTGCTCAGAGTCTCTTTCTTTACCCTTTCATTTGTCCATCTGGTTGAACCATTTTGCAGCGTTTTTGTTCTCGATGTATAACAGGACATTTTGCAAACCCAAAATAACATGAAAATATAGAGTAGTCCTCTCAGCTATCTGACTGTAATCAAACTTTTGAACCGTAGTGTATGTAAAGTCAAAATGTTACTCATATGAACAACATAGTGCTACAACTGGGCCTTACATTCAGAGCAAAAACAGCCAGGCAAGATCTTCAGTATCACATTACATACAGTGTGATACAATGTGGTTGCACCTTCAGATGGAATCACATTTAACAGCTTCTTGCTCCAATGAGGCTTTTACTGTATACAGCATAGTGAGTAGAATGAACGTGTACACTAAAAAAGACGGACACACATTTGCATACTGTATGTACTAAAATTTGTCCTGGAAAAACTGTGTTAAAGCAACCAAGCTGTGGCGACTCAGCAGTTCGTGACATCCGTCCTGTCATGTTTGCCAAAAATGCACCCTCAGTATCAGTGCCCTTTCAATCACAGCAGCTCCCATCACTTAATCACTGTGAGGGAATCCAGGGTGAATCAGCTATCTTTAGATTTACAATTCGTGACAGTGTTTTACTTACAGAAGCTCTTCATAACCTAAAATTATACGCTGGCAATCCTGGGAGTACAGTTATCAACGATGTGAAGAGTCATATGTAGCCTAGATGGGAAAGCAGCAGTACTTATGAGGGTCTGAGTTGCCATGGAAACACATTAAAGTATCCCAAAACATCTTAAAAGTTTGACAGCGTAAATGACCTTGTCTCATAATATTTTGTGGCAATTTAAAGACACTTAAGAGACAGTAAAGAGCTGCATTTTGGCACATGGTATTAACTAATGATCATTATCATCTTTTTTTACATTTCTAGATGCTCTAGCACATTCACTTAAAGGGAATATATCATGAAAAACTCACTTTTTCAGTGCTTGTGTACATATATTTAAGTATATGGAGTGCCAACCAACCCAGAAACTGTGAAAAAACACAACTCTCTTTAGTGTGTTAGCCATTCAGATTTGGCTCCCCTTCCTATGTCACATGCAGGCTCATTAGAATATATCGCCCACAGCTTGAGAACTACCTTTGCAAAGGTGAACCATATTTTTCAATCAGAGCAGACTGGACTTTTACAAGAGGGGGGATTCAAGAGACAGGCGCTAAAACGGAGAGCTTCAGACAGAGGGTGAATACAGGTATATTCAGAGAGTGGTTTTTAAACATTAAAGCATGTAAACACGTTCTAGTAGAAACCCCAAATACAAGTATGAACCTGAAAATGAGCATGAAATATCCCCTTTAACACCCCCTTACAAAGACTACATACTATATATGCATCTCTCTCTCTCTCTCTCTCTCTCTCTCTCAAAATCCAACCGGTGGAGGCAGATGGCCGCCCAGCCAGAGCCTGCTTCTGCCCAAGGTTTCTTCCCACTATAGGGGAGGACTGTTGCATAACAATGCATGCTTATGGGGAATCTCTGGTTGGGTCTCTAAATTATAGAGTACAGTCTAGACCTATATGAAAAGCGCCTCGACATAACTTCTGTTATGATTTGAGGCTATGTAGAAATAAATTGAAATAAATTGAAATCTGCGTAACTGTGAAATCCATGTTCAAAAATGATATAAGTGTTACTGGAAAAATAAATTTGAAAGGTCATATTTCTCTTGGTGTGTGAATAACTGTAAGTTAGTTAACGCTGCCTGGAGGATGGACTCACATTTGCAGCTCTCAGGGAGATTTGCACTGTCAATAATATATAGTTAAGTACAAATAATTCTCAATCAATTTTCAGTTATTTTAATACTCTGAATATCTCTTCTTGAAATGCTCATTATTTGTTTGTTCTTTTACCTTTTCTTTGCAGAAAATGGGTAAAATCGAAGATTTCCTTGTAGATGACACTAAGTTGTGGGCTGTAAGCTGCAGTATTATCCTGTTTACATAATCTACAGACAAAAATGCAACCTTTGGCTAAACTGATCAGAAGTACTAAGATCAACAACAACAAGAATATTCCCGCTCCTCCCATAATGAGAGAGTGAGTGTGACTCTTGAGGCAGCACGCAGGCTAATATACAGCATATATTCTAATGAAGGTCGCATGGAGTCATAATGTAGCTTCATGTAAATCCCTTCCATGGACTATTTTTAATGGGAAGATAAAATTTCCACACCTTCAGGGCTACTGTCAGCGCAATGACATTGAAGAAGCCCGACTGTTGGGTCTCAGCACTGGGAGCATTTTCCCTACGAGAGGCATGTGGGTTGGAGGTTGGAGTGGGTGGGTGGGGGGGCTCATTATTTAGTGGCCTGCCACTAGCAAAGATCCATGGACATTGAAGTTAATATAAACTGTCAATGTTTTCTTATAAAGCATGATGAAAAAGGAAATAAGATATAATAGAGTTCAGATAAGCTGGAGATAAGCTCCAGGGTTTATCCGCTGCTTTTTGCTGGACGAACGGCGGAGGAAATATAATAGGTGTTTGTGTGTTTTCTGCTTGATTGGTGGAGGCTTTATATAATTAATGCCCTTTAACGTTTGTCATAACAAATTATATGTTGATGACCAATTTAAAGCTCAGTGTTTTACTTATGAGTAAATCGAATGATATTTTAACCCCTTTATGTTTATCATTGGTTAAACTGGTCTGTCGCTAATGAAGCCAAACTAAGCCTCAACATCTACTGTTGATACTACATTTATTCAGCCATTACTCTATATAGGGGGTTAAAATATCCGGGTGTCCATTATTTCTAGCTTCAAATGACTGACAGTTGGCGCTCACCTCCTACTGCATCTGTTTCCGCACATAATGAGATGATTGATGTGTGTGGCGGAGCACAGGACGGAGGGGAGCGCCAGTCACTGAAGCGCTGTCAGTTCGCAAAGAGGTGAGTTTAGACAAGCAATGGGCGGGCATGTCTTCGCCTGTTAGGTTGGTTTGATATTCTGATCAAACAGTACAAGGTCTTCTGACAAGTGAGCATGCAGACAAAGATGTCCAGCTGTACAGAATTAAACATGACAGAGAAATGATTAACTGTAAATGTGAACTATTCAGCTAAAGTTCACAACCACCTGCAACCACTGCTACAACAGCCTTGTGAAAGCAATGAAAGACTTTAAGAGAGCAGCGTGCATAATGCAATCATCATCAGGACTAAGCACCTGTATGAAAAACACATTCAGAAGGTATTCAGCAGCTTTAAAAAGCAGTTCTGCTTCATATAAAGCACGTTCCGCCTGAATGTTCCTGTTTAGATGATCACCATTTCTGTTTAAATTTGCAGAATCGATGCAACAGTTCTATATCATTTTTGTTTCATCCCGGCAGTGAAGTCCTGAGGTTTTTGCTGGTTGCATGGCAACTTCACAGTGACGACAAGACAGCAGAAAGTCCCAGCACCTGGCTCCTGTTTGCTAAGAAATAATTAGGCCTACTGCAGATAACTCCCCACAGCAGATTTAGATTTAGATTTAGATTTAGATGTGCTGGTAGGTGTATTTTTTTTTACTTCAGACAGAGCAAGGCTATTTGTTCCACCTGCTTCCAGTCTTTATGCTAAGCCAAGCTAATTGCCTCCTGGCTATCATCATACTTTTATACAGACATGAGAGTGGTCTGAATCTTTTCATCAAATTCATGTCAAGAAAGCAAATAAATATATCCCATGAACTCAATTCGTATGTAACCCATGTAATTGTGAAGCAGGAAGTATAAAGAGCGACAAACGTCGTGTAGGGAGGAGGTTGGGGCTGGATGGGTGGGTCAAAAAACATACCTTGAGTGAAACCAGAAGTCAACGTTGATTTATTTGTCACATACTGTAACTTCCAGATTTAAGTTACGCCACTTCCGGTGTTATTTTACCTAAACCACAATCTTTTCCTAAACCTAACTGCGTAGTTTTGTTGCCTAAACCTTACCAAGTTGATCTTTTCCTAAACTTAACTAAGTCGTTTTTGTCTCGTAACTTCCGTACTTAAGTTACACCACTTCTGGTGTTATTATAACCCAAACCAAAGGATTATCCTAAACCTAACTAAGGGATTTTGTTGCCTAAACCTAACCAAGTCGTTTCCTGTGAAGTCAAACTTTATTTTGAAAAGACTGGAGCAGAAATTGACATGTGTTGCTGGACATTTTTAGAAAAACGCACAAAAAATGAGGAATAACTTCTTGTAAGATATAATACAAACAATTGTATGAGGATACGTTGCATAAGCACATTTCCCCAAATTTTGAACTATTTCCAAATAAACTCAGAAATGATTTTATTAAAACATTTCATGCCATTAGATGGTCTATGTTGGTGGCAGATGGAAATAGTGCTGTGTTCACAGGTTTAACAACAGCTTGTTTGTTTTGGCATCGTGGGTGTTGTCATGTTTCCCCATAATCACTCTTTGAAAATAGGACCATCTAGTGTCTGAAAACAATGTATGACTCACAATATTGGAACGAGCTCTAATGCCCAGTATGCTGCGTTTCAAGTTTATTGAAGCCAAAATGTGTTTGCCAAGAGATTCTTTAGGTTATTTTGCTCAGTATTTACAGCATGAGCCAGAGGAAGAAATATTTTCATTCCATGCAGTATTGGTTAGAAATTCATCTTAACCTTTCACCGCCCACTTCTGTCCGGAAGAAGATTATATTTACATTGGAAGCGCTAATCACCACAGCGCCGTAAAGCCCTTCTTGGATCTATCAACACGATTCAGGCCTCAACTGGAGAGTGGAAAGAAGAGGCTTTGCAGTATTGATCGTCCTAAATGAAGGATTTCTGCACCACAAAGATTACTGAGAATTAAGCAGAGGATCCACTTCATGTAGACAGCAATAATGACCAAGTATTTAGTGGCAATCAAGTCTATAATAAGCGGAATGCATGAATAGAAAGCAGGTACTTACAAACATGACCCTCTTGGGAATGTGGTCTGACTCAACGAGAGGATTCTTGTAGAGCCAAAGCTCCTCCTGTTGAATCACTCTCTCGAAGGGCTCCAGAAACTCTGTAAATCTGTGGTAAAGAACAAATAGACACTCATCAGTTACTCAATTTTTAGGCATTTAGTAGATGCTTTTACACAGAGCACAGTACCGTATGAGATATGCACAGTCTGATTATGTTTACATTTCTGAATTGGCAAGGCACAAGAAAAGAGGAAGCTTGTTCTTCTACAAGGATAAACACATCTGATGCTACGTAAGTGGGGCGACTTCATCCAAGATCACCTACACTAAAGAGCCCTGCTGTTTCACACTCTTACTGAGTGGGAACAAATTAGCATGCCCCTGCTTCCTCCAGCCCTCCCTGGCCACCCAGTGATCTGTCAGACACGACCTTGTTCTCTGTCATCTCAACAAAGTCTTTTTGTCTCTGCTTTCTAATACAATTCAATAGGCCGCTCTCTCCCACAGTTGGGGGTTGAGAGATACTGTATCTCCTGGGACTATAGGATATTTAAAACACTAAACACAGCAGAAATAGAATTTTTCAAAACTACAGTGTTGCTGGGATGTTGTCTCTCTGCAACATGATGCTAAAATGATACTGTCTTTGGGGAAATTTGGTCTTAAAATAGGGGAATGAGGAAGGCATTACTAGTGTTATAGCAGAATTGTGAAGGTTAATCTCGCTCTGTGTGTGTGCCTCACACTGAAAAACTGGCCCATATAAATTGGAAAATAAATCAAATGCACAGCCTCACACTCAGGGCTGCCGCTAACTATTCTGGGACCCCTGAAAACAACTTAATTAAGGCACAAAAATAGTAAATATCTGCAATGTTCCAGGGCCTGTGTGCACTGTAACTCTTCTGTAGGTCTTTCTTTTCTTTCTGGATCAGTGATTCCATTCATGAAAAGTAATAAAACAGCTTAAATAGTTAGCTACAAGTAATGGATAAATGATGGATATACTATATAGCTAAATGTTATGGACAAATCATAAAAATCTTGAAACAACTAAATAGATAATAACAGGTGACACAGTTGCCTAAATTTTGTGGAGGGATTCTTGGGTCCAGTAGAGGTGTGAGAAAATATTGATACACGAGTATAGCGATATTATGTTGTGTGATACTGTATAGATTCTCCAAAACACTGTATCGATTTTTAATTGACCTCCGGGCCCGGCCGTTATTCGATCTTTCGGAGGTTGTAGCGGGCTCAGTTTTAAAGCTAGAGTGAAGCTACTGTAGATTGAATATTGGCATCATATGAAACTAGAAAACATATCCATTGGTACCAAAAATGTCATACTAGCTCGTCGAGAAGGACGCTACATAACGCTCCAAAGTTATGCAAAATTGTGGCGAGGAAAAACTGGCATGGCAATTTTCACAGGGGTCACTTGACCTCTAAACTCAAGATATGTGAATGAAAATGGGTTCTATGGGTACCCACGAGTCTCCCCTTTACAGACATGCCCACTTTATGATAATCACATGCAGTTTTTTGCATGCAGTACAGTTCTGGTGTGTACTTTACACTATGACAGTTTTCCTAAAATAAAATTTGAAAAAATCACAATATATCGCCTTGCCTACTGTGTCACAATATATCTCAATCGTATTCTTGCCAGTACACAGCCCTAAGGTCCAGCAGTTCATTCTAAGATGAGCTGCTTCACTCTATGTGGAAATGGAGACTGAGTGATGCCCTCCCAAACAACTCCATGCCTTTCAGCAAGGCATTTATCATGCATCTGCTCCACCAGAGCAGCTCACTGGCCAGCGGCAGAAGTAAGGGGATATCCTACATCCTGTGTGGCTCCTCAGTGCGACTCCAACTGTGGAAAAGTGAAAGAGGCCATTGGCTACCAGGCACATGCGTCTTCTGCAAACCTTTAATGGATTCATGTAGAACAAATTGTCTTATTCTCTCTCTCTTCAAGCTACAGGAAAACGTTCTTAATCCCTCTGAAAGACATTACACACTGTGGAACGTCTATTTGTTGGTCTGCTGATAACTGTGTGTCATGATGTTTTCGCGAGAGAGCAGCCTAATCAGTACTAGCTCATTTTACACCTTGCTGAGCCCCTGTGCATGATTCACTTCAGCCGCATTACATTTACGGTATGTGGCACACAAAAAAGATACTGTGCTAATGACACATAGTATGCTCCATGAATTACTCCCATTTTCCCAGCTTGTCCTCTCTTCAGCTTTCTTGTTGAGACATCAGTGACAGGGAATGTTATTTCAGACCGCAGGGATGTAAACGCACAGAGATAGCGCTTAGACAGATACCCCCCACACACACACATACACACTTCCCCAACCTCCTCTCTTATGAACACACACACACATGCACATGCACACACACACACACACACACAGCTCTCAGGTCATTAAATAGAGCAGCAGTGATCTAACTGTCACTCTGCAAGGCTTATCGTGCATTCAACCCCTGACGTCTTAATGAGTTTGAGGCACACTCCCCCAAGGTAACTACATAGATAAAATTCATCTTCGCAGTATTGGCTTTCACATTAGAATCCACATAGCTTGCACAAACTTGCTGCAGAGGGAAAAAAAAGAAACATCATTATTAAAAAATGGGCCATTCTAGCATTTTTTAAAGTTAAAATCCTGAAGATTTTCATGAAATCAAACCCCATTTTTGATAAGGTCGCGTTTTTTCTGAAATAGTCATAGTTTTAAGGCCAAGACACACCAACCCAACATCAAAGAACTAGCGGCGATGAAGGCCACCAGTTGCATTGCCTCACATAGCCTTTGTCTTGGCCAAAAAGTTGCACTCGAACACACAGCAAAGACTACAGCAAACGGCCAACTACCACGTACGTTCTGCGCCTGCGTGAGATGAAATAACTCTCCACACCAGCAGGTCAGGTAAATATAATCAGATGAGATGAAGATGAAAAATGAGAAGAGCCTTCTGAGTTTTTCCTCTTGACTTTACTTGATTACAAGGGCAGACTAGAGCCAATGGTGCTGGCCCCAAACTGTCCGACCGTTGGCTTGGTATGTCAGGGCCTTTAATTGGTAGTGGTGGAGTCCGCCTTTCCTGAGCTGGATTCCGATTTCCAAGCATGAGGGATTCACAACTTTAATGTTCAACAACCACTCATGCAGGAAAAAAATTGTAACTAAAACTGTAACTGTAAAAATGTATTTTAAAACAGCTTATGAAAATAATGTTGTACTCACATGACATATTTAAGGATGCTAAATGTGAGATCGGAAGCTTTTCTATTTCCTCCGCACGGCTCTCAACATGGCAATGGCTGAACTGGCGGCTCGTACTTACAGCTGCAACGGCGCCGTCTGTCAGGACGGCATTATCAGCTGTAACTGCCATGTGAAAGCAGTGCAGAGCTGCGGCCATGAGCTCACATGCACTAAAATGCACTTTAAGCATATATGGCTGGCCCAGCTATGTCAACAAAGCGAGGAGAAGCTCGGATCACAACACACATCGAGGGAGATAGCGACTTCATTCTCTGCTCAGGTAGACATTACTCCTCTATATCTTTACATAGCAAATAGTTGTTTGATGCTATATTAGTTCTCTGGCTACCGTATAGAGCACCTGTAATGAAATGATGCAGCTACAGATGGCAATGAACTCCTCAGATTTCACTATGGCGCTCTATTTTCTGATATTTTCATCATCACCATGTTTGCTGGGGAGGATCACTTTCATGAGCTCAAAATTAAAAAGCCTGTTGGACATGTAATAATGTTCCTCCTACTTTTGGAGAATTTGTATCCAATCTCCTCCGACAAATCAATACCACCCACAAAGGATTTCCCTTGGCTCGAGCTTTTTTTGTATCATCCTCTCTTTTCCAACCATACTCTTTATTAAAAGAAGGACTCCAATATGGTTTAGGCGCACTTTAAGGGCCCCGGGCTCCAAACGTCAAACACAGTTGGAATTAATCAAGGCTTTCATCCTTGATTCCACGGATAGAAGAGCATGGCCTTTGTGGAAATGAATTTTACTTTTATTGTAATTTACAGGCTAACATGAAAGCAGTAGGGAGCGCATCATTTTCAGGCTTGTGACAGAGGACCCATTTGTCCGGGTGAGGAAGGTAGGACAATGTAGATTACGGTCACATTATTGGAGCTAATGTCAGAGCTCGGAGAGGTAATGACATACACAGTATGCACCCCAATTCATCCTGCTGGGAAGTAATTGTAATCACATTGATTCACAGAGAGCGACAGGGGGGGTGGAAGGTGATGGTGAGCTGCATTACAGTAGAGACAAACTCAGAATTGGCACATTGAGACAGGCGAAATGTCTGCATGATAGCCTGCATTACATGTGCCATTAATGGCTTTTTGTGTCTTATTTCCTGTTATGTTTGCACCTCTTTCTTCTGCTTATTTCCAAGCTTTAAACCCTTTTCAACACTTGACCATGAGAGTAGGCGCTCTAAAGAAGAGACAAATATAAGGAAATAAAGAAATACTGTTGACAAGTCTCTCCAAAATGCACATAGAGAAGTGTTTTCCTCCCAAGCCAGACTCTCATCAGTACTCCAATGATACCCAAGGCCCTTTCACACGATCTCTGGCCAGAACAGATGAGCTCTCTAAGTGGCCATAAACATGAGTCTGAACTCAGCACCGCCTGCTGGCTGCCTGGGGAGCACCTCATTCTGTTTTATCTGCTTCTGTTTGCTCTGTGTCGAGACATTACTGAGCAAAGGCACAACAGCTTCTATAGGAGCCAAAACATTATAGATTAACTGACAACATAGTGTGTCTGAAGACGCGTATGTGAAGTTGTTGAGATAACCGCCGATGGCATCACATTTTTCAAACACTTTAGAGGTTTACATTGGTGGGAAGCTTGATTTTTCTGCAAATGGTTTAATTGTAGGGGTCATTAATGCTCACTGACCACAGTACATTCACATTAATTTAAATAAAAACGCTTTATTCTCGGCTTTTAGTCTTTACATTTGATCTTCTAACTCAGGAACGTTATAGCTTTTTGCCTCTTCCCTGCTCCTCTTCATTAAATCTCTACAATCGGGCCAATTTATCATCACCAATTCCAATCCATCTCTGCTACATGCATATTCTAAATCTGAATTGAGCACAGCCACAGCCGAGGAAATAAAACTGAATCGCTGAGACACTTTGGAGATTTAGCACACAACAGCATCGCGAGCAGCTGATTTGAAAGCTCCTGATTTACAATGCACTGTGGGTAGAATCTGTGGCTATGGCCTTGGGAATACATATCTCCCGCAGTGCCACCGCGACAGAAAGTTAAAAAGAAAAAAAGTCAAGAAATTCCTCCTTAATTAGTTAGATATGCTGTGAAGCAATGATGCATACAGGAGAGAGGAATAGCTTAGTTGGATTAACTCCAGGCGAGCTGCCATTTTCACACAACTAAGTTTGAGAGTAATCTTTTGGCTGATTGTGAGTGTGTTCGTGCATCAGCCGATCACAGATGTATCCAAACCCAAGCTGAGTTTTCATCAATATTGATCGCATTATATCTGCTAGCGGGGGCTGGCCGGGCGGGAGCCAAAAGCTGAGTGAGAGATCCGATTAAACTGCAGTCCCACAGCATTTATCTACAGGTGCAGGAGGCCACAGAGCAGCTCCAACACCGCATACTGTAGATCACTTAGCAGACAGAGCGTGTGACCTTCACCTCTGAAGAGAAATATCAGGGAGCTTTGCAATGTCCACCGACACCGAGGCGAAGAGCCCCACACAGAGCGAGAGGTCTGTTCGGATGTCTTAGAGTTAGCTCGGGGCGAGTCTTGTCCTTCCTTAGTGGTTAGGTTAAGCTGTTTTCCTCACGTTGTTGCACTTTCCACAGGTATGAGTGCCACAGCGCCTGATGCAATCCAGAGACACATTCAGAAAGGATGCAGGGCATTGTGTCCGTTCACATTTGATTGCATTTGCACTCTCACGAGGTGCACATTTGGCAATCTAGGAGCGAGCTGTGTGTGTGTTCAGTGAAGGGACTGAGGGGGAAAAGAATTGGAGCTGACCATCTGCCAGATCTGGGACAGAATTTCAAATGACTTTTCCCTCCAGTGCAGATCAGAGGTGGGCAATCATCAGTGCCTTTCTCTCAGTTTAATGGCACACACATGTCAACCCCTACTTATTACTCCAGTCATTTAATCATATAGCAGGGAGCTATTGAAAAAGTGACTCGTGAGATTTACAGGCTATTAGGATGAGAGGATGTATAGAGTCCTGAGGGAAATTCCCATCTTTCTCTGTTCAGTGCATCTTCTGCTTCATTTACCACTGGTAAATTCCCATTCCTCCTTCGTACACGCCATCAAATCCAACTGGAGAATTGGGCCGGTCAATAAAGCTAAATGGTCAGTGGTGAATGTTGAGAGTTTGGGCTTCGATATGTTTTATATCAGTGGAAACGTGAGGAGAGATTCAAGCAGAAATAATAAGAGAGGGAATGGTGGAGCAGACTGTTTGCTGGCTCTCTGATTCCTGGCCGAGTTTTGTCCCAGTGGTGGGTGGCAGCCTGTCTGTGTGGACAAATAAGCAACACGCTGCTCTGCTTGGATGGCCTGTGAGTCTGAGCGGAGGCCTTTGTTTGTTGATTTTACACTTTTTCTCTTAAGTTGTTCATTAGTTGATGTGCTTTATAGAAGTGTTTGGTCTCAGTCTGTGGAGTTTGGTTTCTTTCGTCTTATATTTTTAAACTGGTGAAGAGAACAAATGTTTGGTGTTAAAGGTGCTACAGTATATTATAAAGCTGACGACACAGTGCATATATTAATGTTTGCATGAAATACCAGAGAGGCAGGACAAAAAATGTAACAGCATTGTAGTGGAACATTAGTAAAAGGTACAAATTAAAGGAGTAGTTTGACAAATACACTTGTTTTCTTTCAGTTGGACGAAAGAATCGATACCAACTCTCATATCTGTCCGTTCAATATGATGCGACAGCCAGCAGCAGGGTAGTGTAGCATAAAGGCTGAAAAATGGGAAACAGCTTGCCTGGCTCAGTCCAGAGTTAACAAAATCTGCCGACCAGCACCTCTAAAGCTCACTAACAAGAAAACAAATAAGCATATTCCACAAATGCTGTAGGCCTACTATTCCTTTAAATACACTTTCTGACATCTGCTGCTGCTGTGTTGTGCTATTGGGCAAATCTCAGTGTCAACAGAAAATGTCCTTTTTAAGTGTACACAACATGTTCTCATCCCAACTCGTCTCATACCGCCGCTTTGTGAAGCCCCATGGCGTCACTTTAGGTTTAGGCAACAAAACCACTTAGTTAGATTTAGGAAAGAACTACATTGTTGGGCTTAAAACTACTACGTTTGTAAAGTGAAAACTGAATGTTGTGACAGGACACAGCTGATTGTAACGTGAAAGTGAAACTTAACGCACTGGACACGAACAGCGGCCTCCTGGATGAAAGCCTTGTGTTTGTTTGGCCAACGCGTTCTCACTCACTCTTCTCAGTCAAATACCGCCATTTGGTAAATGCCCCTCGGCATCGGAAACCAACGCATGGATTAACCCTTTAGCAGCAGTAGTGTATGTGACGAACCAGGCTTTCAACTAACTCCAATGTAAACCCACCCGTGCCATTATTCGACGGTCAGAACAAATGAAGTAGTATTAATAGCGTGGGAGTCCGTTCAGGGTGGGCGGGAGTGGAGGTGGATGAGTTAAACAAACACAAGACTTTCAACCAAGAGACCGCTGTTAGTGTCCATTGTGAAACTAAAAGTAACGTTGACTTATTTTGTCATGTCAGTCTTTAGTCACTTGAGTCGTTAATCAGTGAAGTTAACCTCAACCCCGACCGTTCCCTAACCCTAACTAAATGGATGTGTTGCCTAAACCTAACTTTGTGTGAAAACAGAAGTTAATTTTGAAAAGACTGCATGTAACAAGCGTATATTGACACACTGTCCCTGGTCCGTCCAAAAGAAACGCAAGAGGGGTACCCCAAGCATCAGTCTCCAATGCCGAGGGGCATTGACCATGTGTTGGTTGGGCCCATCCACCTCTTCTCCCACCTGCCCATAGTGTGTCTTTTCACTCTTTAAACTACATCACAACAGTCACTCTTTCTTACTGTTGCTGCCGATGGGTTTACATTGTAGTTAATGGAAAGCCCGGTGCGTTTCATACCGGCGCTAAAGGGTGCCTCATGCATTGGTATTACATGCCGACGGCCGTGGAAAAGCTTCTGTATTTGACGCCCTGGGAATGACAATGGGCTGGTGTACCTACAGTAATAGCCTTGTAAAGTGGGTCAGAACATATTTTCTACATTACTCCATTAGGCATATATAAATGGATATATCTTCGCAGTGCATATCTGCTCACATCAGCTTTTTCAGAGTTGTGCATCTGAGAAATGTGCTGTCACAATGTTTTAACCACCAAAAGAGAAATTCATAATGATTGGTGGATCAGAGGCACAGCAGGTTTATCACTAATCCACAACAGTGAACACTGCTGGAAGGAAAAAAAAATAGTACAGCACAGGTTTTGCTTAAGTTTGTTTTTCTTACTCCACGCAGAAAAAAAAAGTACTGTTCCAGCAAAATCAAATCTATCTCTTCTGGCACGGCTGGATTAAAATACAGACAAGCGTGTATCTGTGATTTAATAATGCGCTGCTGCGATTCGATTAGAGGTGGGTCACAGTGGAGAAAGAGGGGAGCCGACTTGACTGAGGATACATCCTTGATTTGATTATGTCGCTTTATTTCATTCATTATTGGACCCGTAGACCAGAGCACAGCGCTGCTGCCTTGACAACTAATGTGTGCTTATGTGTGATTGTAGAGAGCCTAGGGATAACTGCGCTTTTTAGGAACGGAAGTTTCAATCAGCCTCTACCTAGTAGCTGCCCATTCGATTACAGAAACCTACAATCATGATATTTGAGGCTGCATTTTTTTGGTTGGAAAGGGAGCACACTGCGGGGGAATGTGTGGAAACAGAAGGTATTAAGCCTGGAGGTGAGGTTGTGTAACTGGTTATGACGATGAGTTTAAAGGTTTGGAGACAGAACTGAGACCTGGGGGACTGAGGTGTTTGGGCTGAGGCAGTATTGTGTCTCTGAGGAGAAGCATATCATCAGCCGGGAGTGTGGTGACGTAGTTTAAAAAGCGAAATGATACACACGGATCGGGCGGGAGGGGAGGTGGATGGGTCCAACAAACAAAGGGCATGTCCTGTGTTCACAACGTTCAGTGTCATTTTCACTGTACAAACGTAGTAGTTTTAAGCCCAAACATGTATTTCTTTCCTTAACCTAACTATAGTGGTTCTGCTGCCTAATCGTAAAGTGACGCCAAGGGTAACTACAGTGGTTTTGATGGCGAAAATAAAGTGACAGTATGTGACGAGTTGGGATGAGAACGTGTTGATCATCATAGCCTGAGTTTAAAAAAAAAAAAAAAAAAGGAAACAGATGGGTAAATAATATCTGTAGCCAACAAATGAAGTCACACACCTACGCTCATAATATTAATATCCTCATCTGAATCCCATACAGCAAACTGCACAGCTAATACAATCATATTCAATCAACATAATTGCTGGGACGTGTTCAAGAGAGACATTGTGTATTTTCCTGTTGGCTTCTTGTACTGTACTCTGCTCTGCAAGTCAGAATTCTGCGAGTGCAATAAATGTCACATCGCCTCTCCCTGTCTGTGTTTGTGTTAGTGGTTACAGTCGGGGCGTTTGCCGAACGTGTCAGGAATGCACAGCACCGGTCCTGTCACCGGCAGGGGAGAGAGGAGGGGAGCTGGAGAGATGCTGAGTGACACTCAGCTCGCTCTGGCCTCCCGGGAGACTTCCCTTCACAAGTTGGCTAAAGGGAAGAGAAAAAAAGAAAATGCCATCCTTCGCTCGTAGCGCAAAAACCCTGGCGGGGTATACAGTGGAAAACGCAGGGTCATTTTAATTTTAATTACCCATTCACACTGGGTAATTCAAGAAGATGTATTAAAGAAGCCAGACTATAATGAGAGGCAGACGAGGGCTGGCTTGGTCAGACTACAGGTGTCTGTTCACGATAAAAGCCCCGGAGACGTTGAGAAAGGTCAGAGGCACACATTTGAGACTGGCATTAGGAAATGCAGTGGTCTGAAGCTGGCAGGACACGGCCAACGGGACACATTGGGGAATCAAGGATGCATGGTGAGCGTCGAGGTGGAGAGGGGCATGGAGAGATAAGTTTCCAAACCACAGCAGGAAAGAAAGGAGCCAGGCTGCCACGCACAGATGATTTGCCAGCAGGCTTTGCAAATGCTCCACAGGTCCGAGGCTTATATTCATTGAGCTCACTGAGTAAAAGCACAGACTTTACCGGCCCATTGGAGTCGGCTCATCAGATTTGGCGAGCTCTTTTTTTGTACGGCATAGGAAACTGTCTCCCTCGGATGCTCCGATATAATACTATAGTGCTCACGAGTTATTCTGTAATGAAGTGTTGTAGTTCAATTTTCTGGTGTATAAGATAAGATAAGATAAGATAAGATATTCCTTTATTAGTCCCGAAGTGGGGAAATTTGCAGTGTACAGCAGCAAAGGGGAAAGTGCAAAAAACAAGATGCATCAGCTAACACAGTAAAAAAAGAGCTAAACAAAGTGTAACAAAATATGACAATTTAAATAAAAGGAAGTATAAAAATAGGAGCAGTATATACAGTATTGACAATAAACAGACTATTAACAAAATTGCACAAGTGGGAAATGATATTGCACAGTGAGAATGAAATGAAATTCCACCTGAAAATATCAGGTTATTGTCAGTTTTTGGTGTATAAGTGGTCTACTGTATCAGACTTTCCCTCTCATCTACATGAACTTCAGCCATTCATTTCCTATGTTTTCCACTATGATGGTGACAATGATAACTACGATCAATCGTATCATCTAACTCTGAAAGAATGTGAATATGCTGAACTATTGCTTTAACTATGAATTACAATGATTTCCACAGAATACTTCCACGGCAACATTTCATTCATTGAGGCTACCATTTATGAAGAAATTGGCATCTCTTTCTATTCAAGTGAAAATGGCTTCTCTAGAAAGAACATACACTGTATATAAGAAGAGGACATCGTCACTGTGACGTCACCCATTGGTTAGTGGACTACCGTTTTGAAGCTTTGAGTTCAGCAATTTGGCGATCGCCATCTTGGTTATTTGCAACCAGAAGTGACACGAGAGGGTGGAGATAAGTACAACCCAACGCTGAATAAGACATTTTATGGTGACCAAAATTTTTCAATTAGCTTTCATGAAGTGAAAACACACTGTGAAAGGGTTAAAGATCTAAGATGAAAACACGGACAACACCCAGACCATAATTTACTAAATGAACATCATGCTGTATTGAAGAAGACTTGAAACTAGTGATCGAGTCCATAAACTCATGTTTACAATGTTTACTGAGGTAATAAATCAAGTGAGAAGTAGGCTCATTTTCTCATAGACTTCTATACAATCAGACTTCTTTTTGCAACCAGAGGAGTCGCCCCCTGCTGGCTATTAGAAAGAATGCAAGTTTAAGGCACTTCAGCATTGGCTTCACAATTCAGACTTGGAGGTTGCCCACTGAGAAAGAAGCCAAATTCTGAGTAACTGGCAGCAATACCTGATGTTTATCATTATAGATCGACACTCTACTGTCAAACTCCACTGTTGCCTACACAATATTTACATAACTGTTTTGGTGGATTCCTTTAATGGGATGAAATTAAACTATTTGCACCTACTGTACATTTAAGATTCCAGCTACGCTCACCCCAGTGCGCTGTAATCATCCTGCGACCTTTTGATAAATCGCAGTCTCTGAAGGGTGCATACACACGGGAATTATGTATTTATCAGTTAACCTTGAAATGTTTAAATTTACAGGTTTCATTACATTCCCTTTCTTTGAAATTTATGATTATCAAAACATAAAAACAGGCCTGCTCAGGCACAGATAATGAATCCTGCAGATAACTGACATGTGCTGTCAACTCGATGATTAAAGAATCTGTGTACAGCTCAGACCGAACGCCCATAGATGCCCTCATCACGGTGACGAAACTGTCAAACCATGACAGTAAAAGGCTGTAAACTCTGAAAAGGTTGATTACAGTTTCTGTAAGAGTGAAACACCGTTAATATATATCATCTAAAAACAATAATTTTAGCATTTATTTTTCTATAAATATTACATTTTGTCACTGTTAAATGTACTAACCATTGTGCTGATAACGGAAATATACCGTAACATGTATAACAGCCAACACTATCATTTTTGCAAACTGGTATTTATACTTTAAACTATGTGATTAAACTCCAACCTTAACAATAAAATCAGCAGTACTAATATCTTTTTAATAGCCTTTTAACAGCAGAAAAGGTCTCCCATATTTATTACAGTGAAATCCTGCCAACCACAGCTGCCAGTTTTTTACCGTGAGTGTTTCAAATCTCAGCAGAAGCTGCTGTAAAGACACTTGGGCGGGTGTGCAGGTGGGTGCTTTTGCATGCGTGTGGAGTTTATTAAGTTAGGCATTAACTGTGTTTGGACTGTTAGAGAAAAAACAGAGGGAGGAAGGAAGGGAGGTGGCAAGAATTACACAGAGACACCCTGATCACTCACGCTGGCAGTGATGTTGGACACATGGGACTGGGACACAAGGCTGACATTTATCAGTGTTGTCATGCACATTGTTCATCCTCACAAAATGTCAAAGTCGATAGCAACAGGAGAGAGATTCCAGCCTTGTGCTCTTTGTTCATTCAAAGCAAGGGTGAACATACACACCCCCTCAACAGGATCCGCAGTGTGCTAAAGCAGTCATTAACTGCATCAGGAGCCAGGCTGCACTAATAGATGCCCACACACAACCGTATGCATGCCGTCACACTCACAGATACCAAACTGCACACACAAAACATACACAGAGAATTCGATGCACAAATACTTGAACAAATACACAAACACACAGCGATGTTCATGGATCTATAATAACTTAGAGTACAATACATCTGCTGATCTGTAAAGTGTATATTGAATGTTCTCTCACTGTGACACTCATTTTTCTTGCCTCGGGCTATTTAAGTTTCATGGCTACGGCTTGAATTTATTTTATCTCCCTTCCTAGTTATTTGTTTGTTTTCTGCCAAGCACTCTTCTCCGAGATGAATTTTGATATCATTTGGATTTTCTGGAAAGAAAATCCCCCGTCGTCTTGACTTTTTTTTTTCATTTTCTTGAGGAGGATGATGTTGCTATAGAAGGCTTGGGGGATTTGTATTTTCACCTGCAAGAAAATTAAATTACTTCCATTTTTTTTTTGTTTCCACAATCCACATGAGCAAATAAATAATATCCATGGATAGTGGGAAGAATTAAAATATTCCCACTGCACACTTCACATGCAACTGGCATAATAAATCCCAGTTAAAGCCCTGCACACCAAAACAGGTGTTTTCTTTTACTCAGGCTGATTAACCTCTTTTAGGGAACAGCTGGGTGAAGCCATGTGGTGCTTGTAGTCTCCTATTTTTACTGCCTCTTCTGCCTGTCACATGATGCAAAAGATTGTCTCCCGATGGACAGACGTGTGCTGGAAATGACTGATGGCTAAAAAGAAGAAAGTCTTGACCTTATATCCTTGGCTGCCAATGATAATCTGTTTAAACCAGGGTTTTTCAAACTGCGAGGGGGCAGGAGGGGGGACGTGGAGTGAGAAAATGAGATAAAGATTCTGAGCAAGGTGAAAGGGACGGGTGCATGCTGGTGTCCTAAAAACAACGTTAAGTTTGGTATTGTAAATTGGCCGCACACACAGAGTTAGGTGAGGTACTTTAAAACCCTTAACGCCTGAATGCCATAATTTGAGTCAACATTTTCACTCCTTCTCAGAGTCAAATCTGAACACACAAACACGATACCAATTTTAAGATTCAGTCTCCGAAGATATAATTATCACCACACAGAAACGTACCATAAATCCGCTTAGAAATCAGAAAAAAAAGACACCTCTTACTGTATAACCCCAGAACTTGCTTGAGAATCATCAGATTTTAACGTCTTCTTCAGCATTAAAGTAATCCAGTGATAGCTGTCTGTACGTCCATGGGTACATTGCAAACAGGAACTGCTAACAGCCAATTCGGCATATTTTCAATGGTGCCAATTTAGCAAAATGTAGGCTTAAAAACCCTTGCTTTATGTATATCTTATACAGTGACGTTTAAAGGCATTGTACACCCTCCGCAGGTTTTCAGATAATCTGTCTCTTTGCTGAAGGTGGGCGAAGCTTTGCAGGAATTACATGAGGTGACCAAACTCTTTAATCAGGATGATAAAGGCAACAAAGAGAGAGAGGGAGATGTCAGTCAAGCTCCGTCTGTACACACCCGCAGAGCTCTAATCAGCCAAAATAACTGAAATCACCTGTGTGGGTTCAATTGGGCGTGCAGGGCTTTTAACCGCTGTCTTACTTGGTCTCAACGGCTGCATTACAGTTAAGTAAAACGAAAACGGTTTGTTTGAAATGTGTATGAAGTACAGATGTAATGAATAGCATAAATGATGGGTCTGTTTCATTTGGGTTTTAAGTACCAGTGCGTTGGTATTGTGCACAGTGAGAAGACATCCTGAGAATTTGAAGTTTGTCTTATGATACAACTCTAATCATTGTTCAATATGTACTTCCTCCAGCTGGTAAGACTAAAAAATCAGTGTATGTGGGTGGAAATATAATGAGCTGCTGCATGTGGAGGGTCTCGTCTTTAAGTTTGTCAATAACACCCACGTCTGTTCCAAGCTTTAGCAAACTTGTATATCTGATATCAATTTAATGGACACAAAACAACAATGGCTGTTTAAGTTATAAAAGTTGTCAGAGTCTCTATATCTCTATCCTCCCGTCGACTATAACGTAAAGTATATGCTGTATGCGATTCACCTTACTGTGGCAAAAAAGTGAGCTATCACCTTGCCGTGCATTGTCTAAAGGAAAGCACTGAGGAGTCATCGAGGAAAGAGTCTGGACTGACAGCAAAACCCAGTGGACACACAGAGAGGGACACACACACACACACGATGAAGACTTCTCCAGAAGGAGAGGGGCTTGCTTGTTATATATTTTGAGATTTGGGCCGGTGTGTGTGTGTGTGTGTGTGTGTGTTGGAAGAAGGCTCTTTCATCTCCTCAGCCCCTCATCTGTCTTTCTAAAGATAAAAGTATGATGCTGGAAATGACAGTAATGGAGCAGACCTAAGAAAATACCTGAGAAAGGGGAAATGGAGGGAAGAAGTGACAGAGAGAGAAGGTGAGAGAGAGAGACAGAGGAGGGATAAGAATAGAAATATCACGATGGGTAAAGCAGCGCAAGGATCTTCGTCTCTCCCTCGACAAGAACTGTCACTTCCACACTCCGTCCACGCCTCCGAGGTCGACGACTTTACCCCCCTCAGCTCAGCCTCCATCTGCGGAGCGCCAGCCAGCCGCGGTTCAAATATTTCACCATCTACTAGATTAATGGGGAACATTTCTAGATAAATGGAATGGCTGCAGCACATAAGATCATACAGTATGTCTCTGTAATATTATCGCCAGCATTCACATCTCCTGGGCTTGGAGTTGTTAAAATGTTATCTACATATTCTTAATCCTTTGTGATGTTATTTTCATTTTCAACATCAAGAATTTGTGCTTCTTTGTCTAGAGGTAAAAAAATGTAATTAAACAGAATGCCACGCTGCAGTAAGAACTCCAGCTGAAAATGCTAATTAGGAAATGCCTACCAGCCTAAGCACAATCCTTATTATGACTGTATATAGTCTTAATGAGTAAATGCCCCCCTGTAAACACGGTGGCGTCTGATTAATTTTCTTGATTTCATTTTGTAATGAGAGATATTTGGGCTGGGAATTGGGATGAAGACTGCAACAAAATGTGAGAAATATGTATTCTACGTGTCACTAACGACTACACCATTGAGTTGTGAAAATTGGTTCTGATTTCTCCCACAACTCTTTGCGATACGAGTGCAGACTGGATGTAACAGAAGAGAAAACACTTGAGTCTTCTTCAGATATGATGTTATGAACTCACGGTAAAATTATTCAGAAATGTCTGCTTTGATTAATTTCATGTTGACCTGAATCTGTCTTTTGACCAAACGTGTTGTTATTTTCTATGCTGTGTTCTTTACTCTCAGTTGCCAGTTTATTAGGTACACCCATACAACTATGCAGTCTACAAGAGCTGTACTGTCATGAAGGTAATAAACTGGCAGCTGAGTGTAGTTGCAACTAGACGAGCGGAGGTGATAAGTAACTAAGTACATTTACTCAAGTACTGTACGTTTACAATTTCGAGGTACAGTGATTGTACTTTACTTGATTATTTGTATTTCATGCTACTTTATACTTCTACTCCACTACAGTACATTTCGGAGGAAAACATACTTTTTACTTTACTTCTTTTTTTCTGACAGCTGTATCTACTTTGCAAATTCAGATTAGTAATATAACATATAATTATCATATGAATTATGATGTATTATAAGACATTAAGCAACCCAACAGTATATAAATGTGTTAAAATTAGCCCCACCTTTACCAACTGCAACATATAAGTGATGCTTATACATAAATGCATCAATAATCTAATTATGTAATATTATTCTGAAATGGGCCATTCTGCATAATAACTACTTTAACTTTGGGTACTTTAAAGGAACAGTGTATAACACTCAGGGGATCTTTTAGCATGTAATATGAAAATATGAATTATGAAATGGAATATAATATTCATAACTATGTTTTTATTAGTGAATAATCACCTGAAACTAAGAATCGTTGTGTTTTCGTTAGCTTAGAATGAGCCTACATAGGGAGGGGGTCCTCTTCACAGAGTCCGCCATGTTGCTCCGTCATGTTTCTACAGTAGCCCAAAATGGACAAACCAAACACTGACTCTAGAGAGAGCCTTTCACGACTGCAAAACCGTGGTACCGCCAGCCGCCGTCTGACTTCCGTCTTCCGTCTTCCGTTTGACTTCCATCTGATCCTAAAGTAGTGATATTATGGTAAGGATGGCCTCTGAGCGAGGCAAACGGCGTTACGACTGTTTTACACTTTGCAGCTCACATTAACGCAGTCTTGGAAAGGGAGGTATTCAGTTGGTTGCAACCTGCAACTACACCACACAATATTGGACAGATTAAAGATTTGACCTGATGATGGTGTGCTAGATGAAAGGTTAAGGCATCCCCACAGGGACATGAACATCTGAACACAATTCCAATGCATCTAATACTTGCTTCATACTTCTGCCTCCAGTAACCTTTCATCATCTAATGGATATGTTGACCCACGCAGCAATCTCAGCGAAAACTGTGTTCCTTTAAGAAGAAATGGTGAAAAGGACACACGGAGAGTAAGTGAGTGATCTGATGCCCACGGAGGGATAAAGAGATGGGGCTGGATAGATGACAGCAGGGACAGCGAGACATAATGAGCTGATCAAACGATTGTGGGGAATGAAATGCCATAGTAGCCTAGAGCGGTGACAGACCGGGCTGTTAGGGAATCCCTGGTCTTGCTGTGACAGTCAGCTCTCATTGGAATAATGGTTATTTCTGCCACAGCACCTGCAGAGTTTTGCTGATCCATGCTGTCCTTCTGCTAAACACAAACAGCTCCATGCTGTCCTTCCTTTCTTTGCTCTTCTCTCTACCTATGCTTTTTCCTGTTTTCATGCTTTCACCTGTATTTGTTGAATGATCTTTCTTTTGTTTGGTTTAATTGGAAGTCTCTGAATAGACTGCCGCTTTTCAAAAGCTACTCCTTTAAGAACTGAGTAATTAATCAGGTTGATTTTTGCATAATGGCTGCTCTCTTTGTGCTGTTTGAGACAAAGATCAATGAATGAACATTCCTGGAGGTCACACTCTTTTGGGTCATTGTTTACCCCTCCGCCTCTGGTCAATTTGTGTCAACAGCATCCAATCGGAAAGTGTCTCTCCAGCCACAGTCAGTTGTCAAGCCTGCAATCTCAATTTTTCCTCCATCTCCGAGATAATGAGGGTTACAGATTGGATGACCTGTGATTCAGCGCCTCAGATGCTCGCTGCCAAAATTTAAGAAATGCAGCAAGAGAATAGACTTTAATAATCATGCAGGCAGTGAAACGTTAACAAATAGCAGATTGCTCCAGCTAGAGAGTCTGGAAAAGTCATTTCAAAACAATAGAACAACTAAAAAACTAACTCAAGAGCGACAAAGCCGTTTGTATGTCAGAGACAGAACAATGCATGCAGGTATTCAATCTTTCTCGCCGCCATTACTGCAAAGCCATCGTAAAATCAGCTCCAGTGAGCTTGTTTGCCTGAAGATTACGCCCATGGGAAGAGCCGATGGGACTAAAGCACATAGACCTGTGAGATAAAACAAAGAGCTGAAAGCTTCAAGCAGAGTGGAGTGACTATTTTTGGGGGACAGGGATCAGCAGTATTAGCAGCACTTTCAGATTACAGGGATTAATTTTAAACACCATTTAATAGAGTTTTAAAGTGGCACTCACACCTGTGGCCTTTGGCTGAACATTTTCTCTCTACTTATATTACTGGATTTCTGTCAGTGGAGTTTTGGATAATGTCTAAGAATATTTTAGTGTCAGTAAATTACCTCCAAAATGTCCTTTTAAAGTTTCTAATTTCATGAAATCAATCCCCATATTTGAATCTATTTATGGTTGCATTTTTCAGTGTAGTTTTTATTGGCAGTGGCGGAGTCAACCATTCCGGCACTGAAATCAGATTGCCCACCTTCTCACTAGGGATTTACTTGAACAGGAAAACTATGCACGCGTGTAATCCAGCGCAACTTTATCTCATTGATAACGGCTTCGCTGTTAAATGTTCGCTTTCTTTACACGTTGAACACAACATCCTGCTGCTAAGTGTTCAACTAACAAAACACAGGGTGGCTTTTATTGTGAAAGAAAATCTCAACGTATTTAGCACAGCATGTTTTCGTCAGCCCATCATTTATACGTTTTGCAAGGGGGTAGCTAATGAAACAAGAAGGAGCAGCCACAGTGAACTGTTATATGAGGAGCTGCACACCTCCAACTCCAACTCCACTGTGCCCAGTTGTGTGGAAAACCTCTTGTGCCGTGTGCAGCATGAAATCAGATTCAACCCGGAATGAGTCTTCAGGATTACAATGAACAATCATTAATACAATAACCATAACAGAAATAACCCTAACATTCTCCTAGATTAGAAATACTTTTTTGTTCATATTAACTACAGAGATGATGACAACATTTACACCCACAAAATATTCAAATTTTTGCCCTTATTCCAAAAAAGACAATATTAATATTTAAAACACCCCCATACATATGTCCTACGGCTAGATTATAATAATAATATGATGATTTTTTCAAAGTATTCCACTGGTGGCAGACTTGTTTGACCATGCAAACACAGCCTCCCTCTTTCATTCCTTCAACCACCTTCTTGAAAAGGTCAGTATTGCGATATTTGCACATCCAAAAATCTGTTGATATCTAGTCTTTCATCACATTTAAAAGTCGATGTGTTTCACCTTGAAATTTGAGCTTTTCTTTTGAGCATTCATCTCAAAAGGAAGATGCAATCTCTATCCCAGCCTTGCGAACTACAACACACAGAACTGATTGTAAACAGGCAAGAGGCCGTGTGTTGCAAACTGCAGTAAAAAACCCAAAGACGCATACTTCACATGTTCTGTAAACATGTCCAAAGAATGCTCCTAAAACCCAAATAATATCGCCATATCCCACATGTCTTAATGGAAAATGCTGCATTCGGAATAAGGCCATGATAGTCGGTGTTACACGGTGTTCGTGCACACACTGATTTACTTTCTTACTTGCTCACTGTCATCTCCCAAAACCCATTTCGTTCATTTTCGCGTATCAGCACCGTGTTATCAATACATAGTTGGACGACAGACACTACAAACAGAAAGTGTCTGCTCTTTACGGAGTCTCAGCTCAGAGTAGCAGGAGTCAGATTTCACACACAGGACGAGAGAGAGTTGCAAACAAGAAGATGACGGAGGATTTGGTGTCAAAGCAAAAAGCAAAAGCACCTACTGTATTTGGGAATACTTTGGATTTAAACCCAATCGAGCGTTCAGCACATATGGGTGGTGGCTGCGGCCCTGCAACGAAAACTGGAACGGAGAGGCCAGACACACCGCCATCCAAAGTTAAGTGCTCTGCATATACTGAGCGCCATCTTTTCTCGTAAAATGTCCAGTGTAACTGGTAAATTTCCTCAGGGTAACATCCCTATTCAGAATAAGGCCTAATTTGGATTATCCAGACGAAATATGCTGTTTACATGACCCATTCAAATTTTGAGAAATAGTGGAACATTAAACATAGTCATTGTGCCCTGAAGACAATGTAACCAATCCTCTGCAAAGACATTTTGTCCTCAAGCCGCCATCCTTAACATAATGCCTGACATTCTCCTCTTCCCAATCTCACAAGGCTTTCTGAGACATGCCAAGGCTCTGGGCAGCTCCTAAGCCTTCCTCTGAGAGGAGAGGATGACGTGCAGCCAGCCCAACTCTGTTTTGAAGGATGACTAGTGTTTCAGAGCACACGCTGTTCACCTCATTTGACAACAACTATATTATTATCATTAAAAATCCAAGATCATGTCAATGTCAGAGGCTATTTAGTTGGTCTCATATTGGACATGCTTCAATCCGAATACATGTAATAAAAACAAAATAATAATTCTCTGTAATAAAAGGGTCAATTAAATCTAAATTGTTGTCCGGCACAAACTAATCTATTCTACTTCATTGTGTACACCAGCCAGTAAGTAAAACAGCTGCCCTCTTCTCTGGCCAATCGCTCCATCGCTAAGCTTTCAGATCACACTGATAAAGAGTTCTCAGAGTGGTTCTGGTGCCTCCGGTTTTAATCAGTGAAATCTTAAAACAATCTAGACCCTGCTCACTCCGTGTCCTCCATCTTATCTTCCACCTCTGTCTCTTTCGTTTTGCCCCTGCGTCCTTGCTTTTCTCACTTGAGACAGTCTTCTTATATTTACTGGAATCCTGCTCATTCAGGTGTCCAACTATATGAGCTGGGGAATAAACACTAGTGCTGATTGATTGAGGACATGAGCTCCGCCGCACAACCACTCAAGGAAGAAATGACTTCTTGGGTATTTGTCTAAGCTCTTGCTTGTTTTGCTACGGCTTACAAGAAAAGTGAAATAGCACCCATCTCATTATCCTCTCCTTCTGTGTTGAGTAGCTAAAGAAAAATAACTTTATCTTTTTCTGATGCCGTTTTCAGCTTTTGTTTTTCTTTTCCATTTTGTTAAATGTCAAAGATCTATTTCCATTTAGATTGCACTTTTTGCTCTACTGTCGGGAGATGTGTTTCTCATGGGGTGCCCACCGAGCTATGATGTCTGCATGGCATTAGCTGTTTGATAGCACAGGGCCGACCTAACGTCACACTCTTGGCCCGACGCTTAAGGTCAGCGCACCTCCTGAGGCCGGGAACAGACAGGCAGCTTGGCAAGCAAGGGCAAATACAACGAAATATTCCCTTAAAGGCAAGTCATCTTTGACAAAATTTGGATGTGAATAAAGCAGGGAAATCAGGGCAGAAACAGTCCCCAGAGAGCACAGAGACGTGGTTTACTGTGTGGTGGAGGAAAACAACAAGTTTGTGTGTGTGACCAGTCGCAGTTATAATTATTTGATCAGAATCAAAGACTAAAAAACGGCAGAACTATCAGCATGTGTCATCTCTGATTAAAGACACCTCTCTGATGCATTCATATCTGTTTATGAGCCCAAACTAAAGGATTAAGGAATTCAATTTCAAACATCCCTTGGTACATGTTCATAATTATGAGGGACCATAAACAGCAAATGAACAATTTTCTTTCCTTTTCTTCCAGTTAATCAAACGTAATACTGAGCTCCGGAGGTAGAAAGCAATAAGACAAAATTCTGATGAGAGAAGCGAGATTTTAACGAAGCAATGAAGCAATGAAATACATGATTGCTAAGTGTTATTGGTAAACGTACACGGATAAGGGACACAAAGCCAAAGAGACACTGAACAGCAGACACAAAACTGTCCTTTACACCTCCAGAGAAGGAAAAAAAAATGATTCTAGTTGACCCCAATTATCCTGCCGTCACCTCGGGCTGCGAGGTGCGACATGAACAGAGAACTGCTGCCCCACAGGGCCAGAGAGCAGCTCGCTCTGATCTGCCACGCAAAGAGCTATAACAATTACTGCTGTCCCAAAGAAATGTATTAGACCAAATCCTCCCTCTGTCCAAATACAGGATTGTGTTTTTGTTATCGAATATAAAGACTCTCAATATTAGTATATTTTCATGTCTGCTTTCTTTACAATTTTAATCAAATTAAAATACAATTAACTACATAATGGAATTATGATTTCATGGCTTCTTGTTTCACCAATATGCAGTGCCTGAAATGGGCCGGTACTCACCAGTACTGAGTACCGGCACTTCTGATTTTTGTACACATGAGTAGTCTTACTTCTTATGGCGTACCATCACCTCCTGGTGAGTCATGGTCTATAGGTGCATAACTGTGTCTCTGTGTGAAGACATAGCTGGCTTAATGCTGAGAAAACAGCACTGAAAATGCATTTGATATCCCTTCTCACAATATGCAATAGTATATTTGTTTACAATTTGATTTGCATCATAAGGCGTTATTATTATGAAATATACATTTATGTAAAAAGTGAAGTGGGATATATTACCAAGACATAAATATAAATGTATCCAAGACACATGCGAAGATCACTTCATGCAAATGCTGAATTAGGGTACTGGCACCAAATATGTATCACTATCCAGTCCAAACTGCCTATTATGCTACACCACAGTGCAGGTATGAATATAACATGTGTGTTTAAGCATGTTGCATTTGATGTTGCATATCTGTCTGTGTGCATGGTCACGTAATATGAAGTAAACTTGGCCGTGGAACTAAAATCATGTCATGTTTTGTATTTAGTTTAAGGGAACTGCTGTAACTGCAAAGCAGATCACTGATGGGGCCCCATTACAAACAGGGTTTTTTAGCCTTTAGCTCACTTTCTGCGTATAGCCAAGAGGGAATATGGGGAGTAAAACTCAATTCATTACAGCGATCAAGGACTTTGTGACAGGGGGTTTCTGCTGCAGCATACAGCAGTTAGTGGCTGATGATGATATTGTGTGAAATTGCTTTTTATGTGGCCTCGAGCTCTGACAACGCAGAAACAAATCAGCCACAAATGTGAACCCCGCAGACTCACACACACAAATGGTTGCATCAGGACGGAGGCTTCAGTGTGATAGTCCCCACAATGCCCCCCACTCTTGACACGTTTCATGCTTCGGTCTGATCCCTCCAGTCGAGCTTTTCCCCTCCACTGTGAACATGCAGCATCAGGCTCTTCTTGGCTGTATAATCCTGTTGAGGGTGACAGCACACTGCACACATACTACAGCTGGACCACTCAGCCCCCCCAGGACAGATGTTAACGATAACATACACAGGACAATATGCAGACAGTGGAGCTGAACTCTACAAATCAGTGGGTCCTGATTTTTGTCTTTTATTCCCCCTCACAGATGTAATAAAAGAGCAGCGAGTCATTTCAGATAACAGGACCTTTAGGGGCTTTTTTATCTGATCACATCAAGCAGAGAGAGTCACAATCGTGATGCAAACAAGACTTGATGCCTCCAGGCTAGACAAACAATTAATAATTCATATGCATGTTAGTTTTGAAGGCTGAGAGGCACAACCTTCTTGCAAAGTGTCATGCTGCAAAAATAAAATAAAAAGTATTGAGCACATAGTATAGATATATCACTACTGCTTAGATCTATTTCTTGTGGAGTGTCAAAGAAACTGCCTCTCTAAGCATCTCTAATCAGAGCCTATCATGTCACTATGATATTCTAGGCTCTTATAACATCCCAGAATAGTGACACTGATTCATGGCAAGAAGTAAAAAAAAAAATGCTGCTGGACATTCAACTTGTTTTTCTGCAACCTGTTAACGCAGCAGCAGCCTGTCTGCTGTCTGTCTGTCTGTCTGTCTGCTGTCCTACACTAGTGGTTCAGCACTGATCTGTCCACACCGAGGAAAATCAACCTGAATACAGCAGCTCAGTGTGGCAAGCATGTGAAAGCCACAGCAGGCATGAGACTGGATATGGCACATCTGAACTGCTTGAGGAGGAGGATTATTTGTACTTACACAAAAACTCCGAAAAGCAGAACTCGGATGCCAATCTCCAAAGCCAGCTCTCGCACGTTTTTCCTGCGGTCCGGAGGCGACACGTTCATGATTTCTCAGATAATCCGTCAAGTGAAAAATATAGCAAGACAGACAAAGGAAAGGAGAGGTGAGTTGTGGAGGTTTTTCACTTTGTAATCCAGAAGAAGCTCCCTAAATACGCACGCCGCGCGCCTCCATCGCGACTCGGATGACACCTGAAGCAGTCTCCCCTTCTCTCCTCTTCCTCTCTCCAGCTCCTTCTCCTCTGCCTTCTCCTGTCTCCGCTGCTCTCCGTCTACTGCTTCAATCCCCTCCGGCGATTTGCTTTATTGCAACTGTGTAGCTGACAGCTGCTCCTCTACTCTAAAGTCTCCTTCCTCCACTCCATCAATTACTTCAACTGGGTTGGAGTTTGGAGCAGCAGAGATGTGGGAAAACATGAGTAGTGAGGGGGGGGGAAAGTGATGATGGGAGAAGGCAAAGTAAAGAGAGAGAGTCTGAGCATCCTCTCTCTCTCTCTCTCTCTCTCTCATCCCTTGGCATCACTTTGGAGAATAATCAGATGACTGGAAGTTTCTGGATCAACACCCCTCAGGACCACACAGGAGGAGATGGGGATGAATAAATTCAGCGCTCCAGTCTAGTGAATGCAATATACTGTGATGTGAACTGGATGTCTTTTTGTCTTGTCTGAGGCCATGAGACAGATTGCCCCTGAGCAAACATCTCATAAATAATGAAGTAGTCACTGGTAGTAAATGTGTGACATAAAACACAGGAGAGGACCACTCTGGTCAGCCACATTGTCACAACGGCTGCTGGGAGGCGTTTTGGGCTGAACTGTCAGCCTGACACGACAGCCGGACTTTGTCAGACAACGCTGCGTCACTTTTTTTGGTTGCAGTAAACATGTGCTTAAGTAGAAGAAGTAATCAAAAACACTTGCTTAGGTTTAGGCAACAAAATCTAGGGCTGACCCGGATACCATTTTTTGTGCTTCGAAGCTTCGGTGAGAAATATTTGCAGGTATTCGAAGTTTCGCAGCGTCAGCAGACTGACATGTTCATCTGTCTGTCTGTCTCCATCTCCCCCGTTTCAGTGCCCTGGACAGCGCCGCTGCTGCACCATTGTACACACACGCACCTCCACACGCAACAAACAGCGACATCCATATGAGAATAACTAATAATAATTCATGTTAAATATGAATTGTGGGATTATTCCTTAAGTCATGTGCTATTTTGGAATTTATACTTCATTATGACATACTTAATATGAAAACAAACGGGCCCAATGACTGCAGAAGATCACCGGAAGATCCGGGTACTTCATCACTCGTCAGTCGAGCCATTTTGGCTTCATGCGTCACTGAGCAACTCTCATAGGAATGAACAGGAGCCCGCCTCCAACGCTAAAGGGCGCCTTAAGCGTCTGCGTCTAACGTCGACGGCTGTGACAAAGCGCCAGTATTTGACGCCCTGGGAATGAGAACAGGCTGGACATACATTGTTTTGCCAAAAGGCTGCCAGTTCACGGGAGCCCTGCTCACCTTCGGCTCCCCATACATGTCCAAGAATCCAGCACCACGGGGTCTTTGCAGCCAGACAGTGATAAAGGAGTACAGGCAGCAACATACCTGCGGGCCAGGAAACCTGGCCAGCACTTCATAGACACACATGAATATTTGATACCTTCTAAAACTGGCCTGCTTACACTACCTGCCAGTCCAAGCTTTGCCTCTGTGTGTATATGTAGCTCTGTGTGTGCGTGAGAGAGGGAGAGACCATCGTGGAAACAGCCCCTGACCCAAAAACTACTTTCTAGGTCACAAGCTTGACGAGCTGGGAGCTGACTCTGTAGATGCAATTTAGAAACTGTGCATTCTTGCTGGTTAACAAGGCCTGTTAGCTATGACGAAGATAAATGAACGTATACACGCGCACACAGTCAGGTGCACAGCGGGGGTTTTGATGTATTCCTTTATTTCGTACAGTAGATTTCTGGGTGATGTGCCTCGAGTCTTTGTCAGCTCCCTAATAAGAACAAAACAAAACAAGAGGAGAGGAGACATGAAATGGTGGTAGGTTAGGAGGTGAGGTTTTACTTCAAAGCTTTCTGGCAGCCATCAGACTTTTCAGCTTTTAGAGAGCATGGCGTGTTTATTACAAGCTATCAACATGGTTTTACCTCGCAGCATCAGAGTACTTGTTATTAGGACGACTCTCTCTGGTCAGAAAGTCTGTCCAGACCTTTCTGAGCATCCGCACAGGACTACATAAACACTCAATTATCAGACAGGAAACATATTGCTTTGTTCTCTCCAATTAATACCATAATGACTAGTTCTTTGTTGTCAAAAAAGAAAATATACTATAATTATAACATTTTATTATTTCTATTTCCTTCCTTGAGTTCTTTTCCTTTCTCTGCAGTGCAGACTATGAGTCACATTTCCCAAGGTTGTGGTTACACTGTAAGGTTAGACATATGTTGAACTCTAAAATAGGTTGTGCTTTAATAAATCAGAGTTCAATGCATCATTACAGAGTGCTCCTAATAACCTCCGTGGGTATATGGGTGCATGCACTTTCCACTGTTGAGGGTATATTGTCTGCGACAGAGTGACTCATCATGCTACGCAGGGATTGCTCACTGAGTTCTGGGCTTTATTGGACATCTCTCCTCGTTACACTTTGGGCTCGGTTTTATTGGAAAACATCGTTCATTCCTGGTTTATGTACAGAGTTTTATCAGTATGTGGGCAGCATTTTTTTACATGCTGATCAAACTAAGGGGGCATAAAGTTTGATACTGTTGTAAAATGCTGCTATGTTATAACATGCTGTTTTGCTGAACACTGTATTTGGAGCTGAATAAGATGTGCATATGGAAAAAAGTGATGTGTTACAACATGGAAAATGAAGTTGTCGTACTTTTTTTAATCCAATAAATGGTGGCAAGAGGGGGGAAAGCAACCCATTTTATGTTTTATTCTTGGATTTCTATAATTAGTCCTTAAACATTTGAATCAGCTCTCGAGCTTGAATTGCCAAGTCCAGCTACTCCCCAAAGTGGAGAGAGGCATATTGCACCACTCAGAACAGTTGGCATCCTCTATCAATGATACTTTTTGTCACATATATCATTCAATAACCTTCATGAACTGTTCTGGGCAACTGCAGATTACTGCAAAAACTGACCATGAAATTATTTCAAAGAGTGACACAATCCAAGTGTTTTAATCCGTAAGATTTCAGTCCTCATCCTAGAATTTCTATTTGAGTAAAAACAATGAATTTTGCTCCGAGTTTAGCAGTCTGGAGTCTTTTTGTTGATACATGAGCATATGGTGCCTTCAAATGAAACTGGTGAGCTCATGTTTACAACATTGGAAGCTGAATGAATAAACAATATACGACTAAAATTACAATATATTCACTTACAGTATGTACCCAAAAAGTAACTTCCATAGCCTCTAGCATTTCTGACAATGTCAACAAACACGTCACAACTCATGAACTCTGAGCTTTCAGAAACTTTTCACTTACGAAGTTGTGAATACAACAAGAGGGAGGCGTTCATATGGACTCGTCTCATGAACACGGTAATCACGACCCCATTTGAAGGCGCCAATAGAAACAGATGTATGTGTACATGAGCTTCACGTTTTCAGCATTGTGTGCATAGCTCCATTTTTTGAGTGTTAATGACAGCATTTTTTCCGAGAATGTCACCACAGACACCCAGTTCATAATACTGCAAATATATACTGTACTTAATTTTACTTTCATCAGCGGGCCACAGGCTCAATCACCATTGTGCTACCTCGTTTGGCTATAGATAGTGACAGACATTTATTTAAATGAAAATCTTTGCAGTTGCTGCTTTAAAGCCAAGCAAATGCTGAGTTCACGAGACATATTTGCTTCAGTTTGTAGTCAGAAAGTCACAGTTATTATGAATTTAAATTTAAATAATGTTTTCAAACAACTGCATTTTTAACATTTTTCCTCATTTGAAAGTCTGCTAAAACGAGACTATGTAACGTTTTGGGATAATGCTAAATACTAAACTACATTTTAGCAAATACCTAAAATGCAATGCTATTGTAACACAGGCTAAAAAATTGGAAAGAGTCATGAAGTCCGCCAACTGACTCAGTAATATGCATTATACAACAATGACCTAATGATTTGCTAACGTAGCTTACATAAGAACATATTTGCTAACATTAGCCACAATAAACTAGTGGATACCAGACCACAGTAAAATATCTGAGAGAACTGAACTCAGCAATGGTGCGTTTAATTGTTTATGAATTCAACTTTTCATACGTAAGAAGAAAATTGGAGTATTTCTTCTATCAAAAGTTGCACAGTCTCGTTTTAGGCTAGTAGTAAAGGGATGTAAGTCATTGGAAACAGGTTCTTTATGTTTGTGAACACAGAAAACAAAGTACTAGTAGGCGAAGTACTATTAAACTACTAAGGAAACTGTTTGGCTTCAGAAAATGTAAATTATGGTCCACAAACAGAATTCTGTTTGTTTGTTTAAACTACCTTCCTTTTCTAACCCGTCTTTGTTATTTACCGTATAGTTTTACCTCTAGAGGCCTCTAAAACTATTCAAAAGAAACAGTAAGTGACGGGAAATCACTCCTCAGAGAACTGCTTACATCATGAGGTCTGTGACGAAGAGTAGACATAGCTTCACATTAAAGGATCACTATTTAAAACGTTGGCAGTCACTGCTCTAAAGGAATAATGTTGAGCCACTGAAGTTGTCTTGAAGTGGGCTGACATTGAGCTGCACCTGCTAAGAATGTTAAATATCATCTGGCTCTGTTGAAATCACAACACTGTACTGTTTACGGTTGGATCAATGCCATACAGTAATCAAACGTATACCTATAATTAACACACACAGGTAGTGTGGTTGGAAACAGGTTTTGATCTTGCTTACAAATTCTCATAACTTCTTTTGACACATATTATTCTTTACTTGTTCGCAACATCAGTCTTTTGTCTGAGCAGAACTTTGATAGCCTGTAATAAGACAAGGTGGTTTCATGTAAGACGAGAAACAGCTTCAGTGGACCCGGCCGTGTTGAGATTAAAATGTCAGCTGTCAAAATTCAAACAGAGCTTCTCATTGTGAAGCAAGCCGTGGCCAGATTTGTCTCTGGGTCTGACACTGGAGTTTATGGATTGGCAGCAGTAACACAAAAAAAACGGTCGAGGTCTTGACGTATAGTCATCTTGGCCCTGTTGGTTCCTACTCAGTGCACAGTAGATCATATTTTTAGTTGGTTGTCAGCTGTTAGTGGAAAAGAGACTGGATCATGGAGGTGGTTATCAGATACTACTGCCAATCAGGGATGTACTTGACCTACTCTACCATTTTCCAAAGTTTCTGTATAACCTGTGTATATAAGACAAAAACTGTGTGAGAAAATGTGCATCTTCCTCATGCAATTTTTTGATGAATTTTTTTTATAGTGTGTCAAAATTTGGAGATAAATAGATGACGCTAACATTTTAAAAATACTGTATATAGAATTTTGACATGACAAAAACTTTTTTTTTCAACTACTTCAGTAAAACAGTAGTAGTACTGATCAGTTTGCATCTGCCCTGGTGTATGTCCTATGTTGTTTCATTAAGATCAACGGCATAAACCTGTTAAAGCCACGCTTTATACAATTTTTTGTCACAACAACCTAACTATTTGCTGCAAAACATATCCATTACCTCTATTGGCTGGAGACATGTAGAGGGTTCAGCATAAAGGGTCAGTTCACCGAAATCACAAAACAACCTCACTTATAGTTTCAGTCTAGGAGAGTGAGACATGGGGAGTCACCGAGGACACATGGAAAGGCACATTAAAGGTCTTTCAATTAAATTTTTGTCATTTGTCAAAGCATGTGTGTGGTCAGTAATACATAATACAATCCGTCATAAATCATAATATATCAGGAGATAGAATATCTTATTATTGCCTTTTAGGTTAAAAGTATTATTTTGAAAACATCCACAAGATATCCAGCTAAGTCATGAAAATTAGCCCTACTTTTACCATCTGCAACATTAAAGCATCAATAATCCGATAATATAATATACATGATTCTGATATGGGACTTTCCACATAATGAGTACTTTTACTTTTGGTACTTTAAGTACATTTTGGTGGTAATTAGTGGTGCAAACAAGCCCTCGGTTCGGTTTGTATTGCGGTTTTTGGGTCACAGTTTCGGTTCGATTTGCACATTAGGAACAAGAAAAACAACCATTTCCAATGTGTTTGAATTCCAAAATATATAAATAGATTGTTTGATTGATTTATAGTAATATTGATAAAATATTTCTATATTATATTATATATATATATTATATTTTATACATGAAATAAAGCAGGCTACCTAATGGTGAAGCAGGCCTATGTTCAGATAACTGCCACTTCTGTGTCTCTTGCACCTCATCAAATAATTAGCAGGCCTGTATTTAATAGTGGTGCAACACTTCAACAAGCCCATGTTTTGGTTTGTACAGTCATTGAACTGATCAGTGTTTTGCAGTTCGGCTTTGCAATCGGTCTTTCAGAGGTTGTAGCATATCTCTTTAAGTACATTTTGAACAGATAAAAAATGTGCGATTAATGTGAGATTAAATATTTTATTCGTTTGACAGCCCTACTTTGAATGCATGACTTTAACCTGCAACAGAGTATTTCTACACTGTGGTATTGGTGCTTTTACTTACTTAAAAGATCTGAGTACTTCGTCCACCACTGCCTATCACTATCCCTCATTTTTTTACTAGTGATCTTGCTCTGGGTCTTTAAGCATAATACAGCTTGACTAATCCGATCATCATCACACTTATCAGTGCTAATGTCATCAGTGGAATTAGTAATTAATGTCAGCAATTAGTTCTGCCTTTGAAAATGACACACAATGATGAAATATTAAACTGAGACAAGAATAGGAATATTCATGGGGCTCTTTTTGTCTGTTCGGGATCGACTGTGGTTTTATGTGATCCATTTGCCTTATTATAATGCAAGTTCTTGGATAGCTATTGCAGAGAGAGCTTTACTTCTGGGTGGATAAATTGCATGCCTTAGAGGCAATGAGAGAAAATGAATCACAGCTGAAATGATTATACCTTTCAGAGTTTATGTGTGTGCATGTGTATGCACATACGTCTCCAATGTACCTATATATTTTCACGGATCCATGCTGTTATTTACAGGCTCAGCATGCATAGTGAATGCACACATGCAGAGCGTGACTAAGAACTACTCTATCCTCTCTGCTTATACTTCTATCAGATATACTGCAGCTTCACTGATAAGCCAAGAATTGCTTGGAATGAGAATCGTGTCATTGATAAATCTCTTAAACACCTAAAGCAAATTGGGATTTTAGAGTGCATCAAAATACTTTCTTTAAACAAGGGCTAGAAAAAAAATATATTGATTTACCCCTGAGATGTGCTTTCTTGTTGGGTAAGAAAATGTATTGATGTATTGAACCAGGGCTGCACTTTGCTGGTGAATACACAGCCTCCTATTTGCTGATGATTCCACGAGTCCATGGCCGTTTCACACAGCTGCTTCTCTCTATAAACCTTTTCAAACTTGACAACATAAACATTGTAAATTAGCCCCTTCATATTCCATGCTGCAATGTTTGTTAATGCAGTAGCTCACAGGACAGGCTGTTCTCATACACTGTTCGTAGCTATACCTACGAAAAGTAAAGCACTGTAATTTGTGTATATCTCATATCCCATCATGTAATCCACGTAATCATGAACAGGGAATATAAATAGCTGCGAGTGCCGTATAGGGAGGAGGTCGGGGTGCATGGGTGGGTCAAAAAATAGCAGACTTTCACCCAGGAGATCAGCATCATGTCTTGTGTGAAACCAGAAGTCAACATTGATTTATTTGTCGCGTCAGTTACGTGCTTAAGTAACGCCACTTCCGGAGTTATTTTAAGCCAAACCATGATCTTTTCTGAAGTCTAACTAAGTTGTTTTCTTGCCTAATCCTAACCAAATCTATCTTTTCCTAAACCTAACTAAGTAGTTTTCTTGCCTAAACCTAAAGTTGTTTTAAAGTTTATTTTGAAAAGACTGTAATGCATGCAACGAGCGGACATTCGTAGCAAAACGAACGAAAAAGAAGGAATAATTTGTATCATTTGAACCGTCGTATGAGAATTTGTTGGACAGGAAGTCCAAGAAACTTAGAACAAAGCTGCTGCCCGAGCAACAAAATGGCAATGAAAAGGCATATAGGACTTGTCACAGCCATATGTCTTATATACAGTAAACAATCACGTTGCGTAAACATCGAAACCACACAGTGAAATGCCTTACTGTCACATAATTTGAAGATAATTACACATTGCTCGTTTTTTAAATGCGACAAATGCACCACATGAACTGCACCTTGCTAATTGGTATGATTGGCATCAGCTGCTTCATGCTTCACAGTTACTGGCTCATTCACCAATTGCTTGGCTACCAGCTGACAGGTCATATCCAATCATAGTCATGCAGGTGTATAATGTGGCCACTTTTCAATCTTACTCAGCTACACATACACTAAGTGTCTTGATTGAACTAGTACTATGTTATCCCTTTGAAGCCTCAGCGCAGTTGTTGTCCACCCACACAGGTGTTTTCACTTAATCTGCGGTGTGACTGACATCTCCCTGACCGACCCTCCTCCTCTGTCTCCTAGCAACACTGTCTCCTACAAATTAGGTTTATAAATTACTGAATTGTTTTCCCAATTACATTGTGGTGACAGATGTAAAAGCTGCCCAGCTTATGTTCAATTATGTTGTGTGACTGAAGAGCTACATTTATGTTCTATATAGAAACATATAATTTCTATAGGAGACAGGGTTGCTTCTAGAAATTACCTACTACAATGTTTATACTGAACACATCACTAAAATGTTCACTGACAATGCATTTAATTTGTTGGCTGACAATATCCGCTCTTGCAATACAATATAAAGATAAAATATTTTATGGTCCTGTTCTTAATAATTTAGCTCCAACACTGGAATTGCCTCTGTCAGGTACGCTGAGTCTGTATCACATTTTAAAAAACTTTTAACAACCCACTTATATAGGCTGGCGTTTTTATAAGTTGTTTTATAAGCTTGCAAATCATTTGGTTTTGGTTTTATTTGTCTTTTAATTCTGTTTTGTTTGTTATATTGCTTTTATTGTTGAGTATCTGCTTCATGCTGTGTACTATTATGCATTTTATTATTGACTGTGAAGCATTTTGGAACTACTGTTTAGAAAAGTGCTATATAAATAAAGTTTAATGTTATAGATGGACTTACATGACATCACATAATAACTAAATTTACAGACAGTATGTATAGTTGCACAATATATTCACTATATGACTCGTCCATAACTTTCTTTATGTGATTTTTTTGTCACTTTTGTTCTGTCTGAATGCATCATTTTGCCTTATATCAGGGCAGGAAAAGTCTAAATTTCCATTAATGTGAAGAGATTGTTTCTAAGAGCCTGGAGAGAAAAAGAAAAACAAGATCTGTGGGATGGGAAAGAAGAGCATAAAATTAAGAACACTAAAGTGAAATGCTGTGAGAAATTAATGAATACTATTGGTACAGCTGGGCCATTGTTATTCACTGCGGTTATTCATGTGTTAGGGCGAGAGCTGTTGTCGGAGAAAAAAAGATGATGATATGATTCTCTAATTAAAAAGCGAAACTACTAAATCCTACCTCGGTTCCATGATATCGTACAACTCTTTGTTAAAGGTCACTGATGACTGTTATTACCTTCAGCTGCAGAGCTTATTTGCTCCCTTAGGCTATGAGAATGTATCTGTATGCAGCCATGTCTCACACTGTCTGCACTGGGACTTGAAATGGCATGGATCTGCATAGTATGTCATATATGCAGCATATAGACTATGGGCTATCTAATGAAACAAACTGGGCCGGCTCTAGCCCTTTGGTGCCCTAGGCAAAATTCGAATTTAGTCAGTTTCACTACAATTTACACTTTTATTAAAAAATAAGCGCGGCCGAGCGGATGAAAAAGTGTGAAAAAGAGAGTTACAGGGGTGAAAGTGAATTTATTTATTTATTTATTGACCAGAGGGTGGCGCCATAGGCAACCCGTTGGCCCTGGAAACAAATGTGAACTTTAACAAGAAGATAAAGTAAGTTATCATATTTCCACATGGTGTGATAGGAATAAATAGTGCTGTGGTTTTATCACGGACCGTTACTGCATCACGCCCCCTCTCTTATTCTTCTACTTCTCTCTTTTTTCCACTTATTGGCTTTCGACTGTGTAATAAAGGCACCAAGAATCAAAACTGATAAACAAAACAGGGACTGGGGGGGGAAATAAAGAGCAAAACAAAAAGCATATAATAGCAGTATTATGTTTGCAGAGATGTCCAATTAAAGCGGCTACAGAAGTGTGTTTCTAATCTGAACTCCCTGGTAAGAGTGAAACTCCATTATGAATGGGATCCCTGAGCATATGTAATTAAGTAAAAGAGAAAGAGAAGCAGGATGGGTATCAAACACAGACAGCCATCCCGTCGGTACGCACTCTCCTTCAAACTGCTCCCAGTAATTTAATTTTATTAATACAACTTTAAGAGGAGCCGGGGTCTACTGTGCTCCCTGTTATTCATGAGAACGCAAGCTGCCATCTGTTATCACAAGTCTGTCAAAAAACAACTTGGATTTATTGCTCTCCCTGCCTCAGGGTGTCAGATGCTTCTCAGACGTACTCACTGCAGACAGTATCATGTTACATGCCCTTTATGCTTTTTAAAGTGATTTAAGCTCATTCAAGCCCCATCAATTACCCATATCATAGATACTTAAACATCTGAATTGCTTAGCAGGGTGCATGACATCAGACAATATAAGTGCAATTAACCTTGAAATGCAAGAAGTGTTTTGATCATTTCATTATATTATAAGCTCGCTGATGTCAGAAATGAGTTGTCCATACACATTTGAGGATACATCCGTGTCATACTATCCTGCAAGTTTTCACAATTTCTTGACAGAAGGCGGCTCATTAGAATCAGGGGTTTGAGTGTTTGACATATGTTTCATCATGAAGGTAGCTGTGCTCACATGTGACGTGAGGTTGTCATGGCAAAGAAGGCTTTTGAATTTTGCACATTAAAGAGTGCTTTGGGTTTATTTGCCTTTTGGTTAAATCTTGTACAATATATCTTAATCCTGTTCTCGTGTTTTACAAAAAAGTAGGATGGTTCAATTTTATTTTATGAAGTAAAATGAAGTAAAGTTCAAGTATATTTCCCAGGTATACTTTATGTAGTAAGTATACTAATATCAGTGTACTAGTAGTATACTTTTAAGTGTACTACTTCAATACTTCTTGGGACTAAATTGACCCCACTTTTTAGTTTATAAAAGTAAACTTTTAAGTGTACTATAAGTGTAAGAATAGCAAACTTTGAGTACACAACTAGTTTACATTCAAGTGGTATTTTGTACTGCAACTATATTATGAAGTGAACTCTACTACAAGTGAACTTATAGGTATGCTGTTAGTTTACTAGTTATATACTTGTAGCCCACTTTTTAGTTTATGAAAGTACACTTTAAAGTATATTCTCAGTAAACTACTATTTTATTAGTTTTTACTGCAAGTCTACTTGTAAGTTTTCTTTAACTAATAGTACTTAGCCAATGATTTATAAATTACGTTAAGAGACTTTTGCTACTTGACTAGATATTTTGTGATGAGATAAAAAAAAAAAAATGCCTCAATGGTGAACGGAGACTACAAAAACGTTGAAAGTTCTCTAAGATTTAAAGTGAATTAATATCAAAACATACGTTTATCAACGCTCACACCCTCTAATAGGCTACTCTATCAAAAGTACGCATAAGCCAAGTATACTTAGACTTTTCTGTATACTTGTCAGTAGAGGCCAAGTATACGTAAGTTGAATTTTAAGTATATCTCTGATAAGTACATAAAAAGTAAACTGAAAGCATACTCTCTTATTTTAAGTTTAAAACTAGTATACTAATAGCACACTTGAATAAACGTCTTTTTTGGGAGGGATGCAAATTGTTGGGATATAAAACAAAGTGAAAATAATACGGTTCAATATTACAGCATGGTATTAATTATAGCTCACTGAAAAAATAAATAGGGACAGTGATATGGTGACATGATCATAAGGGTATAAAGTCTAGCATAACTTTGTAAAGTCTCCCCAGCCTCAGTCATGCTAGACGACACACTTCCATTGTGTCGCTGCCTATCAGGCTGCTTTGCAAAGGTCATTCTCATGGTTCACTGCTGAAGTTGACAACATGTTTTCCAGCTCCATCCGACTATACAGCCCAGTCTGCCCGACCACTGACTGTGAAAGCCAGAGGCAGCTTCTCCTCTCTGTTCTTCTCACAGTCAGTTACTCCATCAGCTAGTTATTCAACCCTTTATCTCTCTGTCTCTCTATAAACACTTACTACCATTTTTAACATTGGGTGAGAAAACATTCAACGCTAATAAGGACATTTTACCAAAAATGCAATAATGGTGGGTTGTTTTTCTGGGGAAAATAAAACAAACCTAATTTAAATGTTCATATAAAACATACATTTCCAATGTTTGCTATCCTGTATTTTTCCCTGGATGTTCTTCTTCTGGCTGTCCTCCAGCTAAACAGGGAAACATTGTTTTTCATGCACTGGTCAATTTTGCGATTTTGGGCTATTTTGCTTCCATAACATGTCTTCTTACAGACTTGTGGAAAGAAAACATCCAAAATACAATTTACGTTTTTTATTTTACTACTTTGTCTATTTACATTTGTATATTTCTCCTAAATTCACCAAAAGTTAACATTAGATAATGCCTGATTTGAATATTTAAACATAACATTTCAGAAAACTTAAAATTAAAAAAATAATTGTCTTAATGTAAGTAATCATTTGGGGAGGTTTCATGGTGATATATATTAAAGATTTTTATCTTATTCACCTGTAGTGTCTTCAAAATATATGGAATTTCACAATCCATATCTTTAAAGGTAATTTTCTCAAAATTAGGTTTTTCTCAGAGTCTGAGCCAGAAATCTCCACTTTAGTAGCACTTACATACACCAAACTTTCCACTTTCATTCCTATCTATATTCTGAAGGCTTCTACAGAGGGGTTTGTTCATATATCATTCATAGCCTGATTTGTAGAACATTTATTCCTAAAAACATGGCGAAAATTGATTTATTTTTTTTATGGCTGTTGACAGTATTTTCTGATTTATGGAGTTATAAAAAGAGATATCCAAAAATGTTTGGTAAAAACCTTTGACTCTAATTTTTTAACAAATGAAACAATAATTTTGAACCTGGCTTTATCCAATGTTCACATTTCTGTTCTGGAAATGTATGCAAACTAGCACATTATTTGAAAATATAATGACTCATTTGCATATTTAAACATTTCAGAACCCTATTCACCTGGGGTGTCTCCCCTTAAAGGGCAAACAACAGGGGTGTTGGTGAGGAGGTTCTTTTGCTGGTGACTGGAATCACTTATCCTTACCTCCTCAACACAGTCTTGCTTCAGCCCGACTGTGCTGGTGTTTGACATCGAGCCGGTAGATATAGAGGAAGGACTTCCTGAAGGCTACATGTTCATCTGGAACGAGGATGTGTCGACCGACCTCTTCACCAAGCTGGACAAAGACAAGAAGAAGCAGGTGAAGCCCTCTGAGGTATGTGATGATATAACCTGCTGTTACTGTAATATCTGCAACATCTGAGACATTTTCTTCCTGTTTGCTCCAGTCCGTGTATCCTTAATTCACCCTCTTTGACCCCTCCTTTGTTTCCTCAGTTTACTGACTACATCATGCGGCAGGTGAACGAGCATATAAAGACCACCTGGCTCCTGGCTTCCATCCTTATCGCATCATTGACAACATGTTCTCCAACCAGGACCGCAATGGAGACAGAAAGATCACAGAGTTCAAACTTAAAGCAGATGAAACCCATGACGAGCTATGACGGGACTGAGTGTGAAACTCAGATCAGGGTGTAGGCTGAAGGGTCAGACAGCGGGGTTGTAATACTGGGGTTGTATGGGTAAAGTAAGCAAGTGTGAAGCGAGAAATGTACTGAGAGATTTTGTGTTTTTTAATTTAATTCAATTCAATTGCTTGCTGCTGTTTTTTCATGCTCTCCCAAATACGTTCAGTGTGTCTCACCAAAAACCCTTCATCCTATAGCAGTGGCCTGAACAGAGCACAGCAGTGCCTCTGATGTGCATGAGCAGCTCTGTGGAGCCGACCGCAGACACAAACCTTCAGCAATGAAGAATAATGGGACACAATACTGGAACCCCGGTGCTGCTTGGCACTGGTCCTGTGGTGAGTCCCTCCAAAGGTGTTAGGCAACACTCACTAATAGGGCTGCGCATTAACCTAGGCCAGCAATTGTCTAGGTATTCACGACTGCCAAGGGAAGCTGCCGTGGCAGTGCCAGTGTAATAGGCTGAGCTTTCTTCACCCTCCTGCCCATTTTGGCACCAGCTTCTTCCAGATGACAGCTGGGAAGTCATTAGCAAACTACCACATTGCTCAAAACACAGAAGGACCTCTCTACCTCGCTGCATAGAGATGCAACTGCTCGATGTCAGAACGAGTTTCAGGGGACAAATACTTGCCTCTAAACAATATGGAAAATGGGCTATTTCATTTAAAGGGGACTGCTAATCAATTTAAAGGCTGATGAAACATTTTGGTAAAGGTCGAAAGATATTTGTGAACATGTGCAACTGTCTCACAAAGCCCAAACCATGAAGACACCTAGAGTGAACAAAGTATTTTGGTCATAATTAAATCATCCTTACAGCCAAAACACCTAATCACAGTCCCCCAGATATACACCACTATCATGGTTTGTGTGGCTACTGCCAAGTGGCATTATAGCTCACAAGGTTTTCTGGCACTGCCATTGAGTTTCATAAAAATTAGCCCTGTTTATGATTTTATTTTTATTTGATTTTGATCAAATACGCTCAAATGATTGGATAATGTTGCAAGTTCCGGTTGTTTTTTACTGAGCTTGGAAAATCCAGTTTTTCCCATTGCACCCATGTTGCACCTGCAACATGGAATAGCATGCAGAACAATCTTAAGCTTACCTCACTTTTATCCTAGGGCAATTTAAATTTCTAATTTCATCCCATTTCACTTCCAGTTGTTTTTGTTTTAGTTGATTAATTTGCCTTAAATTACAGTTGCTTTACAGTATTTATTATTTTTCTTATTTGTGTTTCTTGATGCCTATGATTGTATATTTTGGCTATATTGTAAATGAGGTCTCTACCTCAATGTATTTGGTCAAAATAAAGGTTGAATGAATTAATTAATTATATTTGATAAATTGAAAATACAGCACTGAAATGTGATCACAGTACTAAAATTCATCAGGATATCGCAATAAAGTCACAACGTATTTCCATTGTGTTCCTGTAGTCAGACTAGGAGGCAGGCAGGAGAAGTAAAGGAGATGATGTAATATGCTACTAATTTACACCAATACACCTAAAAACATCAATATTATAGTCATACAAATAATTAAAAGAAAACCAAACAAATTCGTAAACCACATCAAAGATTTAATTATGTTTGTGATTTGTTTCAGGTGAGCTACACCAGCCTTCGTATTCAGGCCCGAACATACTGAAAATATCCAGTAAAATAATTTGGACATAGACCTTTAAAATCTTGAAGACCATAATAAGTTGTAACTGTTGGATTCTACCTTCAACAGGGAGCTTTTTGAAGCTTTTCTTTTTGTAGTGGGTGGGACCTTAGGATCAATTAGGAGATGACAGATGAGGAAGTAGGAACAGGTGTGTCAGTGGGAGGGGCTTAGGTAAGAAAAGGCCAAGCTGGAGGTGAGGCAGGCCACTTTGTATTTCATCTGTTGTTTGAGGTTCACACTGAGATCTAGGGTAGAAGACATGCAGTGATTTTCAAGTGTCATATGTTAAGTAAGATAGGAAATTTATATCTCTGTACTTCTGTCAAAGAAAGCTGATTTAACACAGCCTGGTAATTCAAAGTACCTTATGGGTAAGTTGTGGCTTTATACTAATGTCGGCCAACATGTCATATTTACTGTGACTGTTGGGCGTTGTTTTAAAATGGTAATTTGCCCAGATCAAGTGAAATACAAATACAAACTTTCTGCAGCTGTATGCCATGAAATGTTATACTGAATACTGGTTGATCTTTTGTTTGTGTAGTGACTGGTAGCCTGAGCTGTTTCTGGAGGACATGCACCTGCCTAGGTTGTGTAAATATCTGGTATTTATTGAGAAATGTATATAAATCAAAGAGGATTTGTTTTTGTTTGTTAATGATGATTGATTTTTAATATTTTTAAGATGACTGACGCTGATCCCCCTGTCCCTCTGTAGGGCTTCCTGATGGGTGCACTGGGGATGGTTTCATGTGGTGCAGCTGGATTTGCAGTGGCGTGTGTTTGTGTGGTGGTAATTTGGGTGTGGTCACCTTAGGTTGGGTGAGTGGTGTGTTTTTGGCTGTAGTGATTATTCTTTTACCATGTCTTTGGTGCCACTTTGTGCTGCTCCCTCTGACAGTCTTCTCACCCTAATGGTTTTTATTTATTTTAATGATTTAATAAAACTGCTTTTAACAGCGCTTGAACTGGTTATTTTTGACTGCTGTTTATTCAGATCTGTATTCATTGTTACATTTTGTCATCCTACTTGTACATTTTGTTCTTTTAGTTGTCACTGTGCCAGGTTATGCAGGTGTTATCATAGTGGCATTGAATTAATGATGCTAGTGTCCTCATGGTTACCGAAGATATTCTTGCCGGAGGCTACTTTATCCACGATGCAAGTGTGGACATAAACGAGCATTACACATTAAAAGTACAACAAATGTTGCTATTTACATTTACATGGTTTCATGCTAAGATATTGTACAATTGAGTCTGACTAATGACCATATATGGCTATTGAAATTAGTTGTGTTGCTGTAGAAACATCTAGACTATTTTACAGGATCCAAATGGTACAAGTGTTTTTATTGGATTGTTTCCCACTGTTTAGTTGCTTTTTGTGTACTTCTTGTTGTTTAACTGTTGTATTTTTTTTTTTTTTTAATTATTAGTTTAGATCTTTCTTCTTTTTTTTTTCTCCTTTGCATAAGCCTGTCTTCTTACCCTCTCCTGACACATTTCTTGTTTTTGTTTTTTTCATTGACTGGATTTTGTGAAATTTTATATATGATAAATAAAGTGTTGCAATGGGCCTTTTTCATAGCAGACATACACAGATGTAATATAAATTAAATAAACATACCAAGGTGTAGCTAATTGATGATTAAATGTCTGCATTCCCTTTATGATAGTTAATTCCAGGGCCTCGGAACTGTATGCTGGCTCATTGGCATGGGGACACCTGAATGGAGCGCACACAGTCATCATTAATGTAATTAATCACACCTGTTCGCTTTATGATGCTTCTCGCGCTACAAGTCAGAATCACTACCGTTACCAAGAATCACTACCGTTACCATGGAAATTACGTATTTCACAACGACATTGAGAGTTTCCTGCAGTCCTGTGGTGCAGTCACGTGCTCACAAGACTTTAAGAAAAGGTATGTTACACTTAAAGTGGAAGGACGGCAAGTAAATACTGGTATATGAAGCAGTAAGCTAACAGCAGTAATGTTAAGCTAACAGCAGTAATGTTAAGCTAACAGCAGTAACGTTAAGCTAACAGCAGTAACGTTAAGCTAACAGCAGTAATGTTATATAAAGTGATAACTAGTAAGGAGGTTAATTTGGCTATGTAAGTTTTGTTGGCAAATGCTTAGCACATTTATGGTAGTTGGTAACTTTAGTATGTATACTTTGTAGTTGGTATGGTAGTTTTTTTTTTTTAGTGAAATAAACCTTTCCATAACCAATGTTGGTGATATTTAAGTTTAGCTAACATTAGGTGTAATTACCCACAGGCATCACACAGGAATAAGATGTTTTCAAATTCAGGGGAGCAAACCTAATAGTGCAAATCGGCAACTTTTATTTATATATATATTTTATTAATTGTATTATTTTTTTTATTTTTTATATATAATATATTTTATATATATATATAATATTTTATATATATATAATATATAATATATTTTTTTATATTATATAATATATATATAATATATATATTATATATATATTATATATATTATATATATATATATTAATATATTTGTATTATATTTTTTCTTATTTTTATATATATTAATTTTTATATATATATATTTTTAATTAAAATTTGTATATATATTTTTTTATTTTTATATATATTTGTATTTATATATATAATATTATATATAATATTTTATATATATATTATATATATATATATAATATATTTTTTATATAATATATATATTATATATTACATATAATATATAATACATATATATATATTAATATATTTATATTATATTTTTTCTTATTTTTATATATATTAATTTTTATATATATATATTTTTAATTAAAATTTGTATTTATATATATATATATATATATTTGTATTTATATATATATATATATTTGTATTTATATATATATATATATATATATATATATTTGTATTTATATATATATATATATATATTTGTATTTATATATATATATATATATATATATATATATATATATATATATATATATATATATATATATTTTGCAGGCTACTTTTCACTGCCACTAACATATATATATTTATATATATGTTAGTGGCAGTGAAAAGTAGCCTAGCTACCTGGAGCTTGTCCTTGAGTTTTGTTTTACAGAAGTTACTCTAAGTATGGGCTATAGTGCATATTATTTCTATCCACCCACCCCACCACCATCTATTTAAAAACAACTTAATATGATATCCCACTAGCCATGTACTTGTCCAGGGGCTGACTGTCTTTCAAAACTCCAGATACTGTATCTGAACAAGTGCTTGGGAATTGTTGCATTAGTGTAGGAGGAGAAAAACAATATTGCATTTCCTACTGGAGTGTAAAATGGTCCGCTAAGCCATACACTGGTTACATGTCAAAACAGTAACAAATACCACTCTCCTGTTAACACTATCTAAAACACACGTTTTGGTGCAAAGTACTAGGGTGAAAGTCATAAAACCTGATCCTGTTTTCTACTACTGTATACCATTCTTTGTATTCACATTTAATTATCCTTGACATAATCATTGAAACTGTAGTACTGAACACCTCTAAACTGCAGTTGAGTAAAACATCCACCAGAGTGCAGCAAAATATCACTTAGAATCATCATCATACCCAAATGCAAAGAGGAGGGTGGTGGTAAGAGAGGAGAACTTTAATATTATTAATTTAGGACTAATTAATAATTATTGCATAACATAAATACAATATTCTGCATTTTTTTCAATAAATCATTGCTACTATTTGAACTGTATATATTGGCTACAGTGGTGCAAAACCTTAGTAATAGCCTGTAAAAACAGTTTCTCATAATCAAAAATCAATGCTCTGTATAACAAAGACTAACAAAGTTTCTGTAACAAAGTGGTACAGAAATTTTCTGAAAACTGTTTCTGTATCTATGACACTTTTCTGTTTGTGCTTTTAGCTGTACCACTTGCATCCTGGAAGAAAAAAAGTCATCAGAACGGCTGCTTTGTGAGTAAAATATATATTTTTTTCTGTTTGTTTACCTGTAAACAAAAGAAAATCCAAGACCGTCAAAGTTCAAAAAGGTTTTCATTTGACAATCAGTCTGCCACAGGGCTGCATTCACTTTCACATTAGCACATTGTCTTTCTTTGATATATCCCTCCAGTGAGTCTCTTCTGTAGTGATGAAATTTGTAACATACAAGAAGTGAGGCGCCTGCTCCTCAGCATGGGATCAATGTCAGAAACAGGACATTTTCCCAAAGGCTCATGATGGTAGAAGTGCATTTCATACCATTGGCAAAGGAAAGAATATCTTTCATATGCAGTAATGAAAACACAAGACAGGTGATATCAGGAGTGTTATCAAGGCCATGAAGCTGTAATTTGTGTGGAAATAGCTTTTTAGCAGCAAGTATTAATGTATTTCTACCGTATGTTAAAGCCTCTGAACACCCACACAGGTGTTTTTAGGTCTTCTGGTTGATTAGACCTCTGCTCAGGTTGAAGGTGGGCCAGAGCTGTGATGATCATCTACCAATACGGATGATAAAGGTGTGATTCATCCTGCCCTGACAGGTGCAACAAAGCTATTGCAGTCTATACTTGCCCACACAGTCCTGAGAAGAGGTCTAATCAGCCAGATTAACTGAAAACACCTGTGTGGGTGTTCAGAGGCTATTAGTGTATTTTTAAGGGTCGCAGGTTTACTAAATTAACTCTCATCTGAAAATGTTATTGTGAAACACTGACATGACACCACTTGCAAATATTGAATAAGCAAAGTGTCTGTTTGCACCCAGTCATGCGGCAGTTATTTGACTATTTACACCCGGTAATAGTAGTAGTAGTAATATAAAGAGCGACAAAGTACTTGTAAGGAGTAGGTTGTGGTGGATGAATGGGTCAAACTCAGGACTTTCACTCCGGAGACTGGGCTTTGTGTCCTGTGAGAAGCCTATTTTCATTTAGTTGACTTATTATTTTCTGTTTTTTTAATTATTTTCAGTTTTCAGTTGTAGTTTGGTTAGCTTTAGGCACCAAAACTACAGGGTTAGTTTTGGAAAAATATACATACAGTACACATACACATACAGTATCTAGTGTGCACGGGTCGAGTGCAAATAGTATTGTTGGCTACTGACACCTGGATGCTAATAGCATCTGCCATTAAAACAAAAATCTGATCGTACTTAAACCTCAGCTAGGAGCCCTGTGGCCACTAAGTTGCTTCACTAAAACAGCTGCCAGGGTACCTTGACAGTAGTGGTTTCCTGCACCTTTTACTCTCTAGTAACATCTTGTAGTGTCTGACCTGTAAGTCAGGTCTCGATCATTGTCTGTCCAAACACCTTCAAGTACACATGATGTCAAAAGAGGAAAAGATTGGTTATTTCCTGACTGAGATAGGTAAATCAGCATGTTGCCCGCATATAATTAGAATTTTAACTGTTTTTAAGATGCTGTATAGAATAAGAGCTTAGATCAGAGGAGGCTCTGATAGAAACGCATCTCATAGATGAGCAGTCCAAGTTGTGGCTCTCTTGAGTGGACTTGGAGAAACTTTCAACCAGGCCAGGTGGTTTCGGGTCCTCAACCACATTAATGAATAACTTAAATAAAGACAAACTTTAGAAATAAGACAGACTTCAGAATTCAATATGAATAGAAAACAGAATACAATAAACCAAGTGCTGGTCTCGACAGCAGACTGGACCTTAAGTGGTGCACTGGCTTTTATGCTTTAAATCCCACCTTTAGTGGGACTTGCAACAGGTGCCCTCCTACCGCTATTCCATTTGAAACTTATTAATCACCTAGACACCAATATTTCCAAGTCCTGCGTTCAATTTAGCACTTTTTGTGGAAGCCCCACCTTCTCAAAACCACTTTCAGTTTTAGACACCATTATCTTTTAGCTCAATTTAAAGATTATAAAATAAATGTTTATTACAGAAAAGATGATTGCCAATATGATTATTTAACTTGATCATTCACATATAAAAATATTCTATGCAAGAAATTATTTTCCACGAGACGTTCTGATGAACAACAGTATGAGTGTATACAATCTGTCAGTGACCACTGAGGTGATCTCAAATAATTAGTACTGTGAGAGGTTGTTTTTTGTAAATCCTGAAATCCTGTCTTAGATATTTTTAATCAAATGTAAAATAATTTATTATACTTTTCTGAAATATACTATCTATGTTTAACTAACTTTAAAGTGACTAATTTATCCAGCTTGTTAATGATATAAGCTGGGAGTTTATAGTTTAAAATGAATTAAAGCAGACATACAGGGGCCTACAGTATCTCATGTAATAAGCTGTCTCATTTGGATATTGTGGCTGTTGCTTTTATATGTAATATCTACTTTATACACTAGGTGATGCTATCACACTGGCTATTGCTCTTCAGATCCATGAACTCTGTGGTTAAATAATGGATTTCAAATTTAATCTGTGTAATATATTAGCTCATAAGCTTATTTAGGAGGCTCATAAATAGATCTCTTTAATCTCAGTGAATTTCAGCCCTCTTCTGTGAAGCTTTGCAAATGATTTGTCAACATATCTAAGCGGAATTATTTTACATTTTTCATAAACGCAGTAGGGGAACGTGCCTTATATTTGCTATCTGTGAAAAAAAAGGCTATGATAAATTCAACCCACATCAAGTGCATGATATGGAAGTCATTTTAGATCACATGGACAGACAGAAGATGTGTTTTTTTTTTAATTGAGAAAACTAGAATAACAGAATTTGTGTTTTTTTTAATTGAGGAAACTAGAATAACAGAATTTGTTTTTTTTTAATTTAGAAAACTTGAATAACAGAATTTGTTTGTTTTTTTAATTGAGAAAACTAAAATGATATTGTTTAGAAGCACCATTTACAACCTATGTTGCTGTACAGAATCTGTGATTGCTGGAATTATTGGACTGTAACCCTGGTTTAGAGGGAGTGGTGTTTATAATACAGGACATTACTTTATGTATAGGAGCTCCACACAAGTGAAGGTTTATGTTTTTGCAGTGGTAGTTCTGAAGACTGGAAAGTGAAATTTGCAATGACCAGGGCGTTGGTGGTGATAGAGTAAAGCTAACAGGAGAAATATTGAGAGAGAGAGGGAGGGAGAGGGAGAGAGACAGAGAGGGGGGAGAAGGGAGAGAGAGAGAGAGAGAGAGAGAGGGTAGCAGATACTTGGTAACGCATCACAGCAGGACAGGCAATCGAATCTAAAGGCGCTCAGCCAGCGACGGACACGGACGAGGAAGGTAAGGACAATATGATAATGACATGATCATGCTGCTTAGAGTTGATAGACACCAAGCTGTGTTAGAGCGGGTGACTGCGGCACACAATTGTTTTTTCACATGAAGGATTTAATGTTTATAATGTGGTGTAACATGTCCTATACCAAGGATAGTAGTCGTGCGTAATTGTCGACTTTTACGCACACTAATAGTTGGCTTGTGCAGTGCCTCCTGAATGTGAAAGAAGAGTTGTAGAAGTAGTTGATTGATTGTGTAAGTAGTGTTTTTGGTGACCTATCAGTTCAATAAGAGGATCGGTTTAGGTTTTGGGCGATATAACATCACATCTACGATCACTTCATTGAAGTTATGTTGTCTTCTGTAATGGTCCACTCCAACTGTTGCTGTTGTTTCATCTCGGGTCTGTTATCAGAGTAATTAAGCAGCTTAGTGAATGTGAGGTAGTGTGCATGCTTGCGCAGAGGTGTCAGGTGTACACTATTATCTCAGGTAGCCCTGGCGACTCGTGAGGTGCCTGCTGGGAAGCGCCTTGGTGCGCGCTTATTTATTCATGTGACACCTGAACGCACCAACCACGCACCGCCAGGTTAAAGGGGAGCGCCACTCAATTTGATAGTCTAACTATTAATCCTGTGGCCTGGGTCAGGTTTTTTTTTTTTTTGCAATATATATATCTCTTTCTTGTAACTGTAGATACATCAGTAAGTGTTAAATATTTTATATAATGGCGCTTTAGTCTGTATGCAGGAATGTCTTCACAGACAGCTGGTGCAACAGTGACTTTGCAGAGTAATGCAAAGCAGTTTAATGACATTTTTCAGGAGTTTTTTACCTCCTGGCCTGAGTGCTCATATACCATTCAGCCAGTTAAACTGTTTTGCTTAAGTGCTCCAATCACAATTTAATGCAAAATAGGTTTATTATTAAAAGTACTAAATCAATAAGTCTGGATGATATTATGTGGACTGTAATGTTTGAGATATTTTACCACAGTAAGGCAGATTTGCTGCATTTGAAACACTGCTGATCAACTTGGCAAATAGCTTTAAAGTTTATCAACTTAAATGCAAATGGACATGAAATCATAATATGTAGCCTATATGTTCACCAGTAGTGCACTATACGACACTCTTATCGGGGAACAAATGAGTTTTCATTACAGTTTGAATTGTGAGCATACATAAAACATACTGAAGAGCAGACATTCACAATATTTCTCTTATTTTTTTATAACATATATTGTGTTCCTTCTGCTGTCAGACTATATAGTGCATATAATGAGATGATGATGCTTCGGGGGGGTTATACAGAATCTAAATTATATGACATAAAATGAGTGACCAAGCTTGTTGTGTCTCTGGGGAAATGCTGTCATTCAATCACTACTCCTGCTGAAATATGTTTCATGGCAATTTTGGCCTGTGTAATCCCAGGATGTAGGTTCACTGTCTTCCTCACTGTGGTCCACCAGTTTAGAAGTAGTGATGTACTGCTATTGTCACCCCTGCTACGAAGTCAAAGTATACCATAAAAACATGCATATGCTGCAAAAGTCCTTTAGAATGATATTGTGTATTATGTATGTGAAAAGCTGGAGAGAAGCTGCTGCTGTTTTTCATGCATTAAGTGGGGAAAGCAAGCCTCTGACAGTTTTCCTTTCTGTCTGTCACTCTCCCTGAATTCATTCAGAATACAAGAAGGGAGAAAAAAATTGTGAAGTTGAGAGTCCATATCTGACAGACACCTTGACTGACGGGCTCAAATGAAACCCAATATGAGTGATAGAAGAATGAATTGCAGATGCGGTGACTCTACTGGACTATCCTATGAGGTCTCAGACAGGGAGCAGAGCAAGGTGTGAGGACAAGAAAGCACAGAGGTATTGTAAAATTGAAGAATGGTAAACTTGTGGAGGGGGAAAGGGAGAGAAGGCAATGTAGGTTGTGGGAAAGTGGTAGGTGCTAAAATAAAGCATTTTATTTCTTTCCTATGGTATTGATATAATTCTTGTAGCTTAGCCAATCTGTGGAAATTGTGTGTGGAACCGTTGGGAACGATTTGGCATCGATTGCATCTGTGAAAGCGTCTGAATAGTCTACCTGCTCTTGAGTAACTATTAGGCGATGGCTCAAGAATGTTATTTGAGTGTTTATATACTTATATGCTTACTTACGCATATTCAGGGTTGCTGTTGACAGAAATATTTTTTTTATTGGAACCGTATTTATACGGTGGTGTCAGTGTTGCTGACACAATAATGCACTGTTGTGGTTTGAGTACAGTGGTTTCTATGACAGCGTTTGACACAGAACTCACAGACCTTAAATGTCCGTTTTCTGCCTTTTTCCAAGCTGCTTTTGGTGTCGACACAACATTCCTACTACTTGCGATTATGATCATTGCACGCTTCCGACTTTTCTCATTTCTACATCCACCTCTCTCCTGGTCCAGCTGTGTGTGGTCATTAAATCAGCCGAGGCAGTCGGGCAGAACTGCTAGAAAACAGGTTGGAGAGGAGGGGAGGGCTGAGAAGATGATTTTGCCCAGCCAGTTGTATTACAGGTGAACCGTCAGTCCCTGCAAGCTGCTGTCCTTATGGATGTGAAGCCGTGCTTTCCTAAATTAGTCATGTTAGTCAAAAGGCTTACATTAGACCCGATCATTGACGATTATTAGAGAAGATGATTGCTTAAATATTTGGCTGTAAGCCCAACCGTCTACGATGAACTTGTTGTAGTCTTTTGCCACTAATCCCTGTCTCCCTGTATTGATTCATTGTGTGAAACCATTATGAAGAAATTTGGAAATTAAACATTTTCTGAAGGAAGGATGGAGGGCAGCCTTTCTTTTCTCACTGTTAAAACATTGGGGATTCATATCTATCCATTTCGAGTCATATCTTCCCCTGCAAATAAACGATGCCATGTAAAACAAACAAAACAGCAATTTAATGGCAGCTCTGTTGTGTGACAAACCATTGTTGTTGGTATTTACGCATGGACTGCTGCCCCGAAGTGGGGCTGAAACAGCACGGAGAGAGATGGGATGGGATGGGAGGAGAGACGACGAGGGTGGAGTAAGATGGGAGGCAGGGCTGAACGAGGAGAGAGGTCAAGTGTTGAGACGCAGAGGTCATCTGTGCTGGAGGGGAGCTACTAAATGGGGTGTTTTGATCTTTCAACCGGGATAGATGCAGTCAGCTGTTGGCGAGGTAGAATTGACTGCTCTCTAACAAAGAGAGAGACAAAAGGAGATGAATGAGTCTCTACAGGCTATCGCCTGCCCTCTGACACAGCTGTCTGTGTTTATGTTGTCTGATATACACACAGGCCTCTGCCTGGACAGCTTTGCCAAACTCATCACAGCAGATAATGATGACCAAGTGAAAAGTAAGCCTGGCTAAGATACAGGAATTTCAAGACTGGCATCAAAATTTGGGTAAGAGGGAATCAGTTCACATTATGGACGCTTTGAATTTGTTTACTGGTGTAATGTTTGAGTGGGGAGGAAAGAAAAACCACAAGCTGGTGGAGAGCTGAGGCAAATATACATTGAGATTGAGCGCGCTAATGCAGTGATTACAGTGTTAAACAAGGGAAACTCATTAACAATACATCTCATTGTCTCATAAAACGGTTATAGGCTGTCTACATGGTGAAACAGGGGTGAAGCTGAAAACATTGTGATTCAGAAGAATAAAGGTTGAGCAGAGGACAAGAGGGGTATGACAGCGTATTGATTTGTGCTGTTTTTATCAGTAGATGGATGAGAGGAAAAAGTCATGGAGTGTATCATTATGTTCTCACTACAATTTGTCCACAAACACACTAAAAGCCTAAAATCTGAGAGCTAAGATTGTTATGTCAGTCTGCACTCAGCCAAAAAGGAGGTGGCAGCAGCAGACATGGTTGCTTGCATCCTGCACACCTTTTTGTACCATGTTTCTTTGGGTTTTAAATCTCATATCTTATGAGACGTTTGGCTGTCCCGTTTTATTCTGTAGTCATTTTAATGGATATAACTGTAGTCATCTGTTCACTCAGTTCTCTTGGCAATTTTCTTATAAAACACTTTGTCAGAAACATTCTCATCACCGTTTACGATTATAGCAAATTCGTCTGTAATAGATCCATAAAAAGCAGCTTACCTGCTTCCTCATAATCTTGAAATTGAGCAGGAAAAAAAGCAGAATGGAGGCGCACAGTGATCAATGTTGTCTGTACACGTATGACAACATGGATGAGTCATAAATGGATACAAATGGCCCCTGGCCAGGAGGAGAACGGTTACATTACTTACATTGCATTACTTATCCAAAGCGACTTACAATAAGTGCATCCACCCATGTGGATACAACCACCCATGTGGATACAACCTCAAAATTGCAAGAATAATCAAATAGGCTGCGCTGCTGCAAATACTATATTTAGAAACGGTAAGAGTTGGAAAAGTTAGAAGTTATTTTATTTTTTATGGGACAAGTTGCAGTCTGAACAAATGAGTTTATTTCTGGTGTCCTGACGTCAATAATAACTTTATTGGGCTGTGAACTAAACAAGACATTTGAGGATGTCATCTTGGGCTTTGGGAAACACTGATCAACATTTTTCACCATTTTCTGAAATTTTATAGACAAAACAACTAATTGATTAATTGAGAAAATAATCAACAGATTAATCGACAATGAAAATGATAGTTAGTCGCAGTCCTAAATTCATTATTATCGCTTATTGTCTCTCCGTACAATTCTCAACCCTGAAATTGAGATTTCATGCCCCACAATTCACATCACAAGATTTATTTTGTCTAAAACACTGTAATCATTTAAACCAATATGATCATTTGATATGATTCATTTTAGATAAAAAAAAATATATTTTTTTTTTGATGTGATGGCGCACCTCAGTGAATATTGCAATATATTGCATTGACATGAAGACAATTCTGTAATGAGTAGCACATTAATCTTGTTCATATTGCTCTTTGGATGTGTTGATGGGGATCAAGTGAACATCAGCTATGTATGGTGCAAGCTACTTAAAGGACTAGTCTGAAACTGCAGTACATTGTGACAACTTTTTTGCTCATCATCAAAGTATTGAGTAATTTATGGGTTTAATTTAAGCTGTCTCTCATTCCCCATGTCACCTGAGCGGTATGCACAGACACTACAGTAGGGTACAATAGCAGACTTGTCTACAAGATGAAGTGTCAACAACATGTTACCCCCATCATTGCACCATCAGTATTTAATCAGTTTTTCCTATTGCAGAAGCAGCTCCTCAGCATCCACTTGACAAATAACTTGACTGTGGCCCGGCTGTGTCTCAGTGTGCGGCACAGGAGGAGGCTTCTCCCCTGCTATTTACTCCAAGTGAACACTAATCAACCCCTACCTCTCCCGCACTCTCTCTCACACACACACACACACACCATGGTGTATTGGTCAACAACGACACAGTGTGTATGAGTTGTGCCTGCTCAATCGTTTTGTGACAGGGTGCTGTAATGCGGCGCCTTGCAGTGCTCCCATCCTGTTCGTGATAATTACCATCTTCCTCGGTCTTGTGTAAACTGCCCCCCCGTCTCTCCCACAGTGTTTAGCTTTACTGTCAGCCCATACAGGATCAAATATGTTGCAGGCAGCATCTCCAGAGGAAGACCAGTTTGACTTGGCATGTTTCCTATCGTCCCCTACATGCATCTGATGTTTGCCTGGCAGGAAGTTAGTGATCTTTTATTGAAAGGAGGCTCCAGTAAGTCAGCTTTATTTATATAGCCCAATATCACAAATTTGTCTCAAGGGGCTTACAATATGTACAGCATATGATACCCTCCATCCTTAAACCCTCGATTCGAAGAATAGAATTCCCCACAAAAAAACATTTTTCGTAGGGAAAAAATGGAAGAAACCCGAGGAAGAGCAACAGAGGAGGGATCCCTCGTCAAGACATGTAATAGATGTTGTGTGTACAGAATAGTCCAGCTGCTTTCTGAAGAAGCCAATCCGCAGCAACGAGCATCAATTCATTAACATCTGACTCCTTTTGTGATTTTAGGTAGATTTGCAAAAAGGTGTGTAAAGATGGAGGACAACTCGTATGTTTCTTAGAAAATTGAGGTTTGGTCACTGATGTGGAAGTAAACCTCCACCTGGGGCCTTCTAAAGGATCATGTTTATACAATATGCCGTGCTATGTGCCATGTTGTCCTATATCTAAAAAGGTCGGTCCATGTGCCATGTTGCTGGACTTAAGCGTCATTGTCTGGGAGATATAATTGTTTGCCTGTTGTCTTGAACTTCTTTTCCAAAGACCTTGGCTGCTAATTTGTTAAGAAAGTGGAACATCAGCACCAGCAATTTCATATACAGTATGACCCGATCAAAGAGAACAGTTTACTCAGCATCGATGTGCCGTGTCAGTTTGATTATCATTTCTACTCAAAAAGCACTACATGCTCTGCAGTCCAAATGCCATCCCGTTTACATTGCACTCTCGTCATGTGAGTGAAGTTTGCTGAGTAAGGCTTTCAGAAAGTCATGTCATGTTTGAGATGAAGAGATCAGGAGGGCGGGAAGGAAGACATTACTCAGCTCATCAGAGCACTGCTGCCCCTCCCTCCTCCCTGACAAAGCCAAATGCCTGCTAATCTGTCTGTGATCACTGTGCTAATGAGTGATGGCTTTTTCATGAGGCCCGAGGGCGGGAAGAAATCTGCCATTGATTTGCTGTGATAATCGAGATTTGGCTGCTGGCTGAGGGCTACCACTCCCCTCTGAGAAGGGTGCCTTTGAGGTTAAGGCAAGTCAGACACAATTGCCATGTAATCAATAATATCGAGTGCTGTAAGCCAGGAGATGCAGCCATGTAGGCAGGCAGGCCTCTCCGGAGAGAGCACAGCGGGTCCAGATATTACTCTTCACTTTACACTGCCTTAATCACACATTACTGTCAGATAAGCTATAGGACCACAACTCATTAAATAGACCTGGATCTCAGCCACCCTAAGCTTTGCCCAGTGGGAGCTGTATGTGTTCCTAATAGTCATTTCTAGGCTTTTAAATCTGGATTCAGTGCAGGATCTTGGGCATGTTGGCAAGTATTACAGGTGTAAACATTGAAGTTGATTTAATGGACTCAAATGTTTAGGTTCTCAAATGCCTGCTACATAACTGTGAGACACTGCTGATTCATTAATAATTCATTAATCACATTTGAATTGTAACCAAAACAAAAAAACTTCATGGGCAGTCAAAGGCTATCCTATCCTTTATAAAGAAATATTATTTAGGGAATTTAGGGAAACGGTTGTCTTGAAATCACACTTAACATGACAACACCACAATACATGGCCCACAGAAGATATGTATTTGTTGTGTTGACATTATACATCAGGACACAGGAGACATAATTATCTGCCAAAGCTTAGCACAATGAAAAAAGGACGATACACAAATCAGTGTAGATAAGACCAAGAAGAGAAAAGAGAGAGAATGAGAGAGAGATGACTAAAAAGAGTGGTGAAAAGACAGAAAAACTCAAGCTTGGGGAGAGAGAGAGAGAGAGACTGGTACGAGATGTTGTTTTGGGTGAGCAGAAGATGAGCAGTGACTCTGACAGAGTGAAGGAGGGGGTGAAGAAAGTGGGGGATTGATAGATGGTGACAGTATAGCCAATGGAGTGGGACAGTGCTGCAGCGAGGCCCAGCTTGCATCAAGGACCACCTCCCTGCTTAGCCCTGTCCTCCTGAAGTTTAATTGCCCCATGCATAACTGACTGATTGGAACTTTAGATTTAGCTGGTACTCAGCTAAATCTAAAGCTAGACCATTTTGCACTAATTACTACCTTACGTCCATCTCAAGTGCCCTTGCTCTCATTTAATTTAATTTATCTGGTCTGTGCTCGATGCCAAATTCCTCGACCATCTTTTAAAAGCACAGTCTATTATATGAATGTCAGATATAGATTGTTTGTTTACATCAGTGAAGTTTCTAAAGTCGTTAAACAGCTATTTTCAATTATGCTCATTTGAGCAACACATAAAATGCTTGTATTTAATATGCGTGTCTTCAATTATATGTTTGACTCTACCTTGAATTTACGTGGTCAAAAATGGCATTAATTTTCTGGGAAATTTGCTGCACAGGGAAGCTGGAATTACAACACTCATAGAGGTAGAGTGACTTCGTTCGCTGCTCAGGTAGACATTACTCCTCTATATCTTTATGTAGCACATAATTGCTGCTATATTAATGCTCTAGATATCATATAAAGCACCTTTGAGTATGGTTCCTACTAGAAAATCCTTTATCAACGAATTGGTTTTAATTTTTGAGTATGGAGGCCAGGGACACATCCAGTGTTCTTGGGGTGCTAAGCAGGGGTTGATCACCACCCCCCCATCACCCATGACCGCATTGTTACTGAAGTGATTGCAATCACTTCAATATGAACTTCACAGTGCATGGTCACACAATAGCCTGAGTCAGCCATGTAAAAAGATGTATAGAAGAAACAAATTGCCATGCCATTTTAAGTGGTACTAAAACAGAACAATAGTGCAATTAAGAATATGTTCTACTGAAGAGTAACAATGAATTGGCATACCGGACATTTAGAGGGTTAGTTCACCCAAATCACAAAGAACATATTTTTTCCACTTAGCCCTCAGGCTACTATGCAGATAGTTTCAATTTGATTTGCTGAGTTTCTGACATTCAATATCTGCAGCAGTGATTTCTGCCACAAAGACCATTGAGTTAAATGGGACTTTGTTTGTGGTGCTCAAAGTATTGAGAAATGACATTTAGAAAATTCAGAAGTAAAGTCTTTTCAAAACAATGTCCTGTTTATCCTGGATAATGCCAGGACAGTGTTCACTACTTTATAATCTTCAATACAAAATACATTTCCAATAAAAACTGTTGACCAAGAGTTGTATGCAGTTCTGGAAAGATGTTGCTGCTGAGTTTTTCAGACGGCAATTTTCGATGCATTGAGCATCACAAATTAAATTTAGTTTACCTACATTTTATCTGCAGTGGATATCTCAAAACCTGGGCCAATCTAAATATATCTGCATGGTAAATTACCCAGAGGTACGTTGGAAAATTACTGTTTGTGATTTGGGTGAGCTGACCCTTAAAGGTAGGTAAACACTTTAGTGTTTCTCCCCCAAAAAACAACTGGTCAGCAGGTTTCAAATGAACTGCAGTTTGCAAGTGTGCAGAATGACAGACAGATCAAAAGAGAGACAAGAGACACAATAATTGAAGCTGGTACAACTTAAATGATATGCAGTACAGTTTCTTAGTGCTGAGAATAATAAAACAATACAAAATACATACAATATTAACCACATTAGAGTTATTATCAAAAACCTTCATGTTTGTAATTTGCTCAGAGCAGGGTACATGGCAGCTGCTTCCTTCCTTTGCCTATGCCACGGGCAGGCTGTGACAAGAGCCCAGAGTTATACCAGTGGGAAACCTCCGGGTTGAGAAGTGAAGCCAATGCAGAAGTGCCTTAAACTTGCATTCTTTCTAATAGCCAGCAGGGGGCGACTCCTCTGGTTGAAAAAATAAGTCAGATTGTATAGAAGTCTATGAGAAAATGACCCTACTTCTCACCTGATTTATTACCTCAGTAAACATTGTAAACATGAGTTTATGGTCTCAATCGCTAGTTTCAAGTCTTCTTCAATACAGCATGATGTTCATTTAGTAAATTATGGTCCCATTTAGAGTCAAATAGACCATAAAGCAGGGGATGCTTTAGGGCGTGGCTACCTTGTGATTGACAGGTCGCTATACCACGGCGTTGTCCGGTCTGGGAGTTGTCTGTGTTTTCGTCTTATAAATGTCTTATTCAGCGTTCGGTTGTACTTAGCGCCACACTCTTGTGTCACTTCTGGTTGCAAAAAAACATGGAGATGGCCAAAAACCAAGATGGCAACGGTCAAATTGTCGAACTCGAGGCTTCAAAACGGTAGTCCCCAAACCAATGGGTGACGTCACGGTGACTACGTCCACTTCTAATATACAGTCTATGAGTTATACGCACAATCCAGGTTACACATATAGACGAGACAAAAGAGAGGTTGGTGTGACCACCTGGCACTCTAGTTATAGTACAGTGCATCTGTAACTTTGTGGGGGTGCTTTCTGTGGGAGAGTGTTTAATCTTAAATTCTCCTACATCCTGGTGAGACCAGAGAGCCGGATGCTGCTGCAGGAGAGCTGCTTTTATTTTTCACGGCTGCCTCAGCTCTTTCAAACCCAACGTGTCTGTCTCAACCAGTATCCATCACTCATATTCTCCCATTCGTCATCTCAGAAATGTCCTTTAGCATTTGGAGGAAGGATTAGGTGTGTGGGGGGAGATGTAGTGGAGAGAGAGAGATCAGTTGTGTGGCAGACAACAAGATAAAGAGCATGCATACATCAACCACCTTCCTACAAGATATACTTGAACAGGGACATGAAAAATGATAGTATACAACAGATTTTTGGTACCACTGTCAATTTGAAGGCGTCAGATTGTATCAGATCTTTCATAATGATGGATTTTACAATGGCATCAGACATTTTCTATCAGTTTGTGGGCATTTCTGTTTCCCCCTAAGAAAATCAATCTGCTTCTATTTAGAAAAAGCAGATAACACGTAGACATAATGCAGCAAAAACAACTTTTTCAATGACACGTGTTTTCATTCAACAAAGAAAAAAAAAATAGGACAAAAAGGAGACTTGAAGAGCTTGCTCACTTCTCTGTACAATTATTTTATTTTTCCAGTGTGGAGAGCTGGGAATGGGCTTTATTGATTGTCCTCATCCAGACTGATCAACCCTAACCGAGCATCAAAGAGGAACACAGGAAACACTGAGTTTTTGCCCTTAGGTCTTGTAGCTTGCTGTGTTGTAGTTACTGGGTTGGATTAACAGTATGTCAGTACATTTGGCTATTTAAAGTGCTCCAGGGTGTCTAGGTCATGCTACCTCAGGTGTGTTATTGATACAAACAGTAGGAAATGATAGGATAGAAAAGGAAGTGATTATGTGTTTTTGTCCAGGAAAGGACAAGTTGTGGAATCTGTTTATGCTGTTGTCGTCAGCTCTCTATCTGAGCTTCCCACTGAGTCAAGATAATACCCTCTACTAGAGGACCACAACTGTATCGGAGAGGACAATGAGGGAAGAGAGGGTATAAAAGGGGGGCTGAGGTCTTCGGGGGCCAGTAAGAGAGAGGAATGAAAGTGTAAAAGCAAAGAAGGAAGCGGAAAGGAAATGAGGAAGGAATGGAGTTTAAAAAAAGTAGCAGACATGGCCATGCGGGTTGAATTGTTACAGAAATTCAATAATGCTGAGGAAACAGGATTCCAAATGAAAACAAATGTGCCTATTCAAACTGACACACATGCACAGCTAATATAAGCACGCACAGCTACATACACACACAGACACACACACACACACACACACACACATATAGATACAATAAGCAATGACAGCCTATTCTTTACCTTGCGTCTCTTTCTCACTCACCTGTAAATTTTAGCTGCTTTGTCTGAATTGAATCCACCACATATTGTATATCTCGAACAGCACCGCAGCGACAGGAAAGCAAGCAGCAACACAAAGCAGCGTGTGTGTATTGTATTTTATTGCATCTCACACTGGTTTCTGTAGTTTATTTAGCTTTATTTTGCCATCAGATTTCTGAAGGACAAGGAGCGCCGACTCTGAACATGAGCTTTACCGTGAGCTGAAACACAGTGGGCTTTGGGGAGAAGGAGAATTCAGAAAGATAACCCTTCAAAATTAAATTGTCACTGAATGAGTTTGCCGACCAGTGAGGCCTTGCTGGGACAAGTGATGACAGTGTAAAGAGAGGGAACAAATGAGAGGGAGGGGAAAGAGAGGCAGATGAGGGGAGGGAGGGAGAAGGAGGGAAAAACTCAAATCAGAAAACAGTGAGTGCTTCTACAGCAAACCTCACGCAACAGAGGACCAATGACGACATGTCGGCTTGGCCGAGTGTTTACCTTTATCAGAATGTCCTGCAGGTTTAAGATATAGACAGTCACTGATAAAGCTGTGCAGCAATTTACAGTTAATTAGAGGCATGTCTTTGCTGCTCTCCTCCCAGCAACATTGACAGTAAACACCTCTAAACACACACTGAACGATTTGAGTCTTCCCAGGAAGAACAGTCTGCTCTGTCCCATCCTGAAGAAGGCTTCACTGTTGTGAGTCCAGTCCAGTTTGTTATTGATTAGGACCCTAAGGTACTTCTATGAGTCCCACCTCTTCGCTTCCTCTCCCTGGATGACAACCAGGACAGGGGGCCTCTTGATGCTCTGGTAGTCCACCACAAGCTCATTGGTTTTGCTGATATATAGCTTCAGGTGATTGTCGTTGCAGCATGTGACAAAGTTCATTATCGGACTGAATACTCCTCTGTAATAATTGCGTACGAGTGTGAAGACAGCATGTTTTTCACTGGAAATGTTTCAATGGAATGATACTTGTCAATATAGTGATTAATTCAATTTCACCAAAAAATACACTTAATACCTTTTTTATCAAATTCCTTCAAAGTCTTCACTACATATATTATGAGTCTGGACCATAGACTGTATATAAGAAGTGGACGTAGTCACTGTGACGTCACTCATTGGTTTGTGGACTGCCGTTTTGAAGCCATCTTGGTTTTTGGCCGTCACCGTCTTGGTTATTTGCAACCAGAAGTGACACGAGAGGGTGGAGCTAAGTACAACTGAACGCTGAATAAGACATTTTTAGGCGACCAAAATGTTATAATTAACTTTCATGAACTGAAAACACACTGTGAAACGGTTTAAGTCCTGGGACAAAAACACGGAAAACTCCCAGACAGGACAACACCGTGGTAGCAACCTGTAGCACAAGGTAGCCACGCCCTAAAGCATACCCTGCTTTATGGTCTATTAACTGTAAATGGGACCATAATTTACTAAATGGGCATCATGCAGTATTGAAAAAGACTTGAAACTAGCGATTGAAACCATAAACTCATGTAAACTCAAGTGAGAAGTAGGGTCATTTTCTGATAGACGTCTATACAATCTTGACATTTTTTGCAACCAGTGGGGTCGCCCCCTGCTGGTTGTTAGATAGAATGCAAGTGTAAGGCACTTCTGCATTGGCTTCACTTCTCAGACCCGGAGGTTGCCCACTGGTTTTGACAGACATGAATGTAAACGAAAACTTGACTGGTTTGTGGAAGCATACAAACCGCGAGGCGGTAATTCTAGTTTTATATTTAAATCAGACAATTAGCAGTGCAATGTCTGATTATGGCTAATTAACAGTGTGTACTGTATTGTAAATGAGCCGTTGCTGTGAATTTGCCCTCGTCAACACCTCACCCCTCAAGCAGACACACACAACACCTGCTTGAAGCATGCTGTGCAGAAAATTCTTTTTCTGTAACCTAATTACACTGATCACATCTCCTACTCACTTTCACAGTAATCACCTAATGTTAAGGAGCTGAAATGTCTTTTGACACTAGGTGGCTTGACTGAAACTCCAACATGGTGATAATTGCTTAACTAAATTATTGTGACTGTACAGTAATGTGTGTTTTGTATGTGCTTCTTCAGGTGCAGGTGATGTCGTGGAGTGTGGGTTTAGGCGGCAGGATGATAATTGCCAAGCTCCTCCTTCCCTTCCTCATTTTCCACTCTTTCTGTGAAGGTGAGTCCTCTTGTCTTGTGTGTGTAAATCCACAATGATGCTGCATCATTTATAAAATGACCATAAATTCCTGGTGCAGTGCAGCTTCTCAGTAGTAAAAAGCAAAGGACAGTGGTTTCACTCGGCAGCTATTTTTGTGAATATGTGCAACAGTGTGAATTTGAAGCTGAATAATTGAAAGAGTATGTTCAGTCAGCCAAACTTTCCTGAATAGAGGAATGAAAGTTTAAAAATATGACTGTGGCATCAACATGTAACTATAAATGTACCTTTGTTAGTCATATACAGGACTATGAATAAGTATGGTTTCCCTTATGTCTTTATTGGGAAAGCGTTTTACGGTACCTCTCCCACCTCTCTCTCAGTTCTTCATTATTAAGTGCCTGAAAGGATTTTCTGTTACCTACCTTCTACACGTGATGTATTCCCTTACCTTTTCTTGACTTGTACACCTTTTCCTTTCAGTCCTGTTACATGGTCTATTTATTTTTTCACATTATATCACTGTCATTACTTCAGTCTTCACACACACACACACATACCCCTCGTCTGTCTTGCATAATGTCTCACATTATAATGCGGTCTAAGGATTACTTTAAAATACGCTGAGTGTGTGACGGCATGAGAGACACGCCGATATATAGAGAGAGAGCTTCTATGTTGTAACGGGAACTGTCTCACAGTGACAGGCAGGAGACACCTCCAATCACACACAGCGCTGAAGCAGCGGGGAAAGTTATTAAGTGAATGCCACAACCTCTTTCCATCAAGCACAACGAGTTTATCAAGGCTCTTTTTATATCTCTCAGGAGTCCACCAGCCTCTCGCCTCTCACTCTCACCTCTCACCTTGTGTTTGCTTTCAATGTTACCGCTTTTTTCCTCTCTCCTCTCTCTCCCTTGCTTTCTCTAACTAACCCATTAGCACACTGACCCTGCGCTCCTCCTTGAGCATTATCTCCCTGATCCGTCAAATTGGATTGATGATCATTGCTGTGATTATTTTGTGGCTGTAATCTATCCGCATTCCACTATCCAAGCCTGACGCAGTGCCTCGCAGTAATTAAACCACAGGTATGGACGGGAACTTGTTAACCCTCCTCCTCACCACCCGCTATCCAGTGAAGCGCGCTCCATGTTCTTGGCACCCACTAAAAGCAACACTGGCAAGCCACAGATAAGCATCTTCTTCCGCACAGGCGGGCACATGACTGAACAGAAAGCTCACACTTTCAAAGCACCGATTCACTCTATCAAGTGCTCTCGCTTCAAACAGACTGGCCTCACGTTCTCTCGCTTCAGTGTCTCTGTGGTCTGCCGCACAGCTCAGCTGATCAAAGACCATCAGCTTTGTTCCCTGATCTTTCCAACAAAACAGCTTGTATCACACGGCCTTTTGACACCACAGAACCATGCCCAAACACGGCAGACTATTAACCCTTAAACAGGCCCTTAAAAGTGTGGATATTCCCTCTTATACAGAGAAATCAATATGAGGTAAAAGTAATTTTGGCCTGATTATACTATATAAGCTCACTTGTTTTAACCATGGTGTTGAATTGTTTTCATTGACCCTGGAGGCATGAATGAATCTACCTACAGACAGACCATGTAAACATTTATTCAAGTTAAAGCATGAAAGTAATGAGTACAACTGACAGCGGTATAATGCTCTGTGTGTAATTGATGTTCTCTGCTTACACTGTTTTGAAAAAGCCTTTTTTATGCCTCTGTGCCGGGGACAGCTGTGGCCGGAGGCATTATGTTTTCGCGTGGTCCGTCCATCTGTCTGGTCCTTTCTCATGAATGCGATATCTCAGGAACGCCTTGAGTAAATTTCTTCAAATTTGGCACAAACGTTCACTAGGACTCAAGGATGAACTGATTAGATTTTGGTGGTCAAAGGTCAAGCTCACTGTGACCTCACAAAACACGTTTTTGACCATAACCCAAGAATTAATATTCTAATTATGACAATTTCACACAAACGTCTAACTGGATAAAATGATGAAATTCTGGACAGATATGGATGTAAACGTGACTGGTTGGAAGCATACAACAGCAAGGCCATAATTCTAGTTTCTATTTAGAAATAAGATGCACTGTGTAAGATGTTTAATGTTCCATAGCTGAATTTGACCAGAATATAGCTGCATTGGAGGTTGTTAGGGTTGTTGTTCAAGGTCAAGTATCTGTCCCTCTGCTGAGTGATTGATGTGCTGCAGAGGTATGTCTGACATAGACACAGTCAATACCCATACAGCAGTGAACAGATGAACAGCCAAAAATCTAAAATGGGTAGAAGACCTATAGAGTGGGAACAAGAGAAACAATTACAGAATAGAAGAACAATAAAAGACACCCGCCTACAGACTGGCCATAAAAGGCTGCTGTACAAAAACAATAACCCTGGGTGATTCAAGAAGTGTTTTGAGCAAATGGTGGAGAACTTTAGAAACTTGAAACCGAGGGAGGTATTTTCACCTTAACCCCATCATCACCACCAGATGTGAGCAGATGTATATTGGACAGGCAGCTCTACTTGATTCTATTATCTCACTACTCTTGTTGATGGTTGTTCCCATGTGATTTATATTTGACAATAATGCGTCCAAACCAATAAATTAAAGACAAAGTTAGAATGGATTTTTATATAGGACTACATGCGAAAGAGAACAATCAGATGCTTCTTACCCTGAAGGATTCAGCCAGTTTTCTAAGACAAAGTCAGAGCCATTGACCCATTTTACATTACAATAGACTACCTGTATTACATTCAGAGGTACACAGACTGCAATAGGTACACACTAGCTTGAACAGCTGACAGTAGTGGAATTAAAGAGTTTGCCAAAAGGCCAAGACCAATGGTACTGAACAGGAAAATGTACTAAGGTGATCTACAGATCTTGTTCAGTTCGATTTAGAGGCTGGGTGTGTATCCATGATAGAGATATTATTATAGTTCATTCTGGGATGGGGTGGGAGGACTGAAAGTAAACAATATTATGGGAATTTCTCTTTATGAACTTCTGTCATTACTTAAATGTTGACATTTTCACCTTTGAAAACTTCCAAACATGTTGCTATGGTCTCCTCAAAATATCCCCAGATAACACACTGTCTTGCACTGAATACATTTGATCCAGGCACTCATACGGTGTTGTACTGTACACTGAATATTTTTACTACAGCTCACATGTGGAGGGAGGGGCCATGCTTTCTTTGGGAAGAAGTGTGCAAACAGTCTGTATGTATTAAACAATAGAACAAGGGTGTGAGCACTGCCACCAGCATCAGTGCATTTTTCAGTTTAAGTGCTCATTGCAGTAGCGTTTTGCACCTATACTTCTTGAATATGACTTGACAAATGCTGCTCGAGTACACAGCTCTACTGTATTGTTTCAAATAAGCGTCTGTTGCTGCTGCTGAAAATGTGAAAAACCAAGAACATCATTCCAGAAAACTAAATCAGGCTTGTAGTGAGTAGATACTAAGCTATCAGGCTATACTTTAAATCAATGTACATAATTGTCATAATGGAGATTATTTATACGACAATCTATGTTTATCGTATAAATAGATAGTGTTGTAACATGATTTTGATTACCATTCTTCCTTCTCTCTTTATCACAGGCTCCAACCAGCCGCCACGCTTCCTGAACTACTTTTTCTCGACCTACCTTCTCATCTATGAAGATGCGCCCGTCGGTGAGTCTCTGTGGAGTGCCGGCATGTTGTATTTGATGTATCTACATTGTCTAAAGAAAGTACAGTAAAGCTGTCTGTGCGGATTGCTTTTGTCAACTTGTTTACTGCACAGAAATGGTCCGTCTTTGTATTCCTTGAATATAAACTGAGAAAGCGAAAACAACAAGTAAAGAGAGATGTCATGAAAGACACTGACAGCGATGGCAATGGATGTCCTCTATTGGGATGCTTGTATGTTGTGCTATGTGATGAGAATATCCTATAGCTGGCACAAAAGAAACCTGGGATGCTTTGGATATTTCACATCCTGGTGTTGATGTCTGGATGAAAGAGTTTGTCCAGATTTGATATCTCCATGTTATTATAAGCTTGCTCATATGTTGTGTACCACCGCTGTTGGGAGCGGTTGGGGGTTACAGTATGAACGCCAGGCACCATTGAGTCCGATCCCTCCTGGATCTATTATTCCCCCTCTTATTTATTTTTTGTCATTTTTGTTGGTTGCTGTGATTGACAGGGCAATTTGAAGATGTCTGGCTTTTCATCATCTCCGAGGGTGTCAGTGGCTTGGAATTAAAATCCTTTATATTGGATTGATTTTCTAGAAGTTTGTTTTTTTATCACATGACCTTTACACTCTGGCAGTCCGTCAGTGCTAGTCTGAGTCATGGAGCCTTTGCTTATCCATGTCACCGTTGCTCATCTCAGACACAGACAACTTAGAATGTTTTCTTTTTTCAGATTTTTTCTTGGGGTCATGAAAGTTCAAATACACCGGTCGTGTCTAGAAGGTAACTCACAATTTGGGAAACTCTCGCGAGATGGTTAAAGTTAGGCATTGACCTTGAATAGTTAAGGTCAGGCATTGACCTCAAATGGTTAAGGTTACAATAGGTTGTCAGGTAGCGAGTCTCGCGAGAGTTTCTGCACGTTTTTGCAAGTTTTCGCAATTTGCTGGTTACCCTTTAGACAACCAAATATACCACCAAGCCTCCATCATCAACACATCACCATCACCTTCAGCATCATCTCCATCTCCATCATCATCATCATCATCGTAGTTGCGTGTTTTGTACTCCAGCCAGGAGAGGTTACAGTATCCCACTGAGCCTGCACTAAATCATCATCATCATGACCCCAGTAGTTTCTGGCAGAAGGCCATCCCTTCATTCATACAGCTTGTGTTCTAACCAGTGAAGGGCATGGGTGTGTTGGTGGGTGGCGTTGCTAATTTCCCTAACCACTCTGTCCAGGTTGCCCTCTGGCTATGAATCATTGTGTCCTCTCCTGAGGCAGCTGGGCTACGGTCCAGCAACGCCTTCCACTGGTCCAGAGAGCTGTCAGTCATGTCCCTGGCTCAGCCTGTGATGACTTCTTCAGTGGTGTGATTATGAGGGCGGGCTGAGTGATCGGACAGTGACAATTTGTCAAGATTATTGTTTATTAGCTCAGCAGATGTCCTCGTCTAGGAGGCCCTCCAATTCACGAACACACAGACACACAAGCCACACAATGTTTGTGTGTGTTCTGTGAGTAGAGGATGTGACATGACGGAGAATAGCTTAAGATCCTTTTCACCACAAACACCCTCACACAAAAACTCCAGATTACTCATCATCCAGCACACTGGTTTAATAGAGTAGCCCAGCAGCAATTTCAATGCTGACATTGCTCTTACTCTTGATTTGAATAAAGGCTAGATTGAAAATACATATTTTCTCATCTCAAGGTTCAGTGCAAAGACTGTGCAAAGAATAAAGAATTGTTAAATTGTGCTCTCAGGGCACAATGGAGGCGGTTTAATCATATTCAAAACCTCATACAGTACATTCCTCTTTACTTCATTAGGCCGTTATTTTACCACAAATTTGATGAACATTAATGAGCACCTGCCAAACTGCATGACTTGAGCCCAGTGATCAGGTTTCCACAGCTACTCTGATTGGTCGCATTCAGTTACCATGGAGGTTGTTGGGCTTAGTCATGGTGATGATGTAACAACATAGGGTTCATGTGAGCAGGTTGTGTGAGGTGATACCAAGAGCCAGTCTGTGCAAGAAGCAATTGACTGACACGTGCACAATAGGACCAGTGATACTGTATTGTGGTGATGAAGTAAAGCAACTTCCTTCTGTTAAAACTGGTCTGCATGCATGTGCACACACTCACAACTAGGGTTGCAACTAAAGATTATTTTCATTGTCGATTATTTTTCTCTAGTTGTTTGGTCTATAAAGTGTCAAAAAATTGTGAAAAATATTGATCAGTGTTTCCCAAAGCCCAAGATGACATCCTCAAATGTCTTGTTTGTCCACAACTCAAAGATATTCAGTTAACTGCCATAGAGGAGTAAAGAAACCAGAAAATACTCACATTTAACAAGCTGGAATCAGAGAGTTCAGACTTTTTTTCTTTAAAAAAATTACTCAAACCAATTAATCGATTATCAAAATAGTTGGTGATTAATTTAATAGTTAACAACTAATCGATTAATCGTCACAGCTCTACTTACAACACTATCTGGCCTTATCTAGGCAGCAGATCAGTGATTTAAAGGGATAGTTTGGGTGTTTTGAAGGGGGTTGTATGAGGTACTTATCCATAGTCAGTCTATTACTTACTGTATAGTAGATGACGGTCAGCATGTCCCCAGCATGGAGTAACAGACAGGAGTACCAACACGGAAGCAAAGCAATACAGTGGCGTGGACGGGACCAGCAACAAAACATATTTTAGCTACCTAAAAGGAAGGCTCACCTAAAATGATCAATATCTGTTTAAGTGTACAATATATTTAGAATATTTTCACAGCTTTATCCGGCCCTCGGACAGCCTTTTCCGACAGGGAACTGAACTGAAGTGAAACTTATCTATACTCTCTTCAAAGCCAGCAGGCTTCGTTGACAAAAACAGTATACATAACTTTCTCTTTCAGTGCAGTTCGCCGTCTGAAAATATTCTAAATATAGTGTACACTTAAACAGATAGTGAACCTTTCTTTTAGGTGGCTAAAATAAATTTTCTGCCATCCCCATCCACAGCAGTACATTGCTTTGCTCCTGTGCCGGTACTCCTGTCTGTTTCTCCTAACTGGGGGCCTGGCGACCGCCATCTACTGTAAGTAATACACCGACTATGGATAAGTACCTCATACAACCCCACTTCCACTTCCAAACACCAAAACCATCCCTTTAAGCTCATGGCCTCTGAGCCAGTAGCCTCAGCTCCGTAAGGCAGGCAGAAGTGTATGATTATTTATCAGAGAGATGAGGGAACACATCCAAACACCATGGATATTTGATCTAACACTACGCCCGCTCCTCTCCCCCTCTCACCAGCAAGGGGTTTGGGTCAGCAACCGACACAGGGTGTTTGAAAGATGCTGCACAGATGTGTGCTGTCGAGGCACGTGTAACACAATGGGGGAGAACGCCCTCACTCTGTGTGAACCCACACCTCTGACATATATACTGTCCATTACCACTGAGTCTAGCACAGTTTTCATCATCTTTCACGCTGGCAAACACAAAACCCTCAGTTTGATACACTGATGAGACTGAACCCAAGAGGAATGTTTGGTCCCCGATTGTATGAATGATGCCTGTGATGCGTGATTAGGCTGCATTAGTGGTCTGCTGTACACTGCAGTGATACAACGATGCCTCAGATGACTTATTCCAGTATTAACAAGAATATTTCATGGAGTTCAGAAACAAAATCCTCAATCTATTCATGCTCATTCTCTGCATATCTGTATGTGCCTGTGTGTATGTTCATTTAGTGTGAATAATGCATGCATGTGTTTACATTTCATGCATTTTCGTCAGGCGGTGGGATCCTTCACTCTTAGGGGGGCAGCTAAACAGAGGAGCTGATGTTTAAATGCAGTGGCAGATAACAGTGTGTGTTGTGTCAGGAAATGGGATGTGTAATTAGACTGAGAGAACACTTTGATTAAACGCTCTCATCTCCTAATCCACTTTGCCCTGATTCGGCAGATTAAGCTCTCTACTGAGTAATTAACTTGTGGAAAGAAACACAACATTTGTTCAAAATAAGAAACTTCCACACTCTGCTGGGATGGTTTGTGTATGTCTTGTAGTTTGTGCCAATCGAGCATAAGGCCTCGCTGTCTGATTAAATTTAAAAGTTTGGCTTCGGCAAACATTATTAAAACAAGTTTTCATTTACACGGGATAAGTTATTGTATGCATTTAAATTTAATTATTTTTACTGAGGAAGTAAAAAGCCTCAGAAAGCAGAAAATACAACAGCAGAGAAGTTTCTGGCAGTATTTGTTACATGAACAAAAAAGAGACCCTCAATTAATACAAACAACCATTTCAGTCATTGTGAGTCATTCATATCCATCAGCACACTTGTATCCTTTGTCATTCAACAAAAGAACATGACATTTCCAATAGAAAAGAACTGCACAAAAACAAAATGAAAATCATTGTCTAGTTCACCTACATCACATAGTAGACATCCAAAGCAGCACACCTACCAGTTTCAGCATGATGAGGCAGTATACCTGCTCTTATTTAAGCCCAAATAGACCCCTTTTTTTACAGTATATTTTCTTGGTTATACCTTTTATTTTCTCTTATAACGCCAGCAGAGAAGCATGGCTCCAGAGGCAGGGCTCTTCAGCCAAAGATTTTAAGCCATTTTTTAATATTTGAGTTTTGTACACCAAATATGTAGAATCGTATTACTTTATATACCAGTACTCGGATGCATTTAAAACACAATTATAATATTCACCTTCTGTCTGAACTCCTTCGCTCTCCTTTTCTTTTCCACTCGCTCTCCTCTGCTCCCTCACATTCTTCTACTGCCACAGTAAATACCTTGCACTTTTAATTAGCTCCGTGGCATTCCTAATTCAATAATAATTAAGGAGCAGGAAGTAGCCCCAAGGAACAACTTATTAAAGCCTTCCCCTAAACGTGTTGATAATGTCTGTGTGCTCTCTCCCCAGCCAATTCCCCACTGTCAGCTGCCTAGCGCTCTCTACATTAACTATGGCTTGTCAACACTCCCTCCTCCGGACACTCTCTCTCTCTATCTTTCCCTCTTTCGCAGCTTTCTGATTCAGTATATTGACTATGTTAGCTGCACTCAGCAATATTCATAACTATTGGTAGCTATTGTAGATTGATGGTGGTGAATGTGGATGCTCTTTGATTTTGATTGGACCAATGCTTCCTGATTATTGAAGCTGTATCTTGCGACTGAAGCAAAATTGCCTCCAAAGCAGCACCGATATTTTTATGTTATACATTATTCACAGACTTCTCAGTTCTCTTAATGATGTGATATTAATTAACATATTTTGAAGACATCCTTTTGACTGTATAAAGTATAAATATTTAAGTTTGCAAATTGCTGTCTTTTGTTAGTTTGTCCATAGTCAGTTGCTTTTCAACTCATGGCATTAAGGAAGGAACATATTATGTATGTATTGTACCAGAGACTGTTAGTACTTCTACACCAGTGAAAAAACCTTTAAGAAATTACAGTTTTTAATGTTATGTTACAGGAAGAACGTGAATGCTGCTTTGAGGCTGAGGCTTTTCTCCTGCTCAAGAGGTTTTTGTGTTTTGTATTGTGAAATCCATATTTGACTCCCCGTTAGTGACACTTGGCTGGAGATAAGGGCACTCAGCTCCGTTTTGCTGCTGATCAAATGATTGGCCAGACCATTACCTGGTTGCAGAGAACGACCTCCTTACCTGGCTGCCTCTGCCGGTACAAATCACTGACCGACCAGCTGATTTACAGAGCTGTGGAGGAGACCCAAGCATGTGCACACTCTGGCTCTGTCTTTGACTCTGGGCTGCTTCATCAATGGGCTGGATAATACATTCAGATTAAAACCCCTCTTTCTCAACTGAGCACTTAAACTGAAAACAATTGGCATCAACTACAGTAGCATCAATAGATTTTGCCTCATTGCACCATTTGCTAATTCTCACTCTGACACATTTTCCCCCATGTGGAGCTCCTTACATGTCTCCTTTATGGAAAAACAAACTGTAATATTGAGAATATTGCACATGCAAGTGTGTACTGAGGTTATATGTGAAGTAAATGTGTATCTGGATTTTTAAATCGTTATGGCAGTACTCAGACTAAGGATATGTCCCAATATCTATCTAAATCGATCTAAAAAAAAAAACACTATGTGGTTGATTATTGCTTTCTTAATTTGACTTCACTATGAAATTCTCCAACACACCACAACATTTATTTTTATGAAAGCAGGGATCCGAAATATATACTACATTTTGGTGTTTCTCCATAAGATATGAGAAATATCATTAAATAAGATTATGTCACTATATTGGAGAACATTTAAATTAATTTTCATTCAGAAAAATCTTCAAGGTAGTGTTCAGAATGGGTTCGTCAACCAAAGCAAACAATACACACATACAAGAAGCAATAAAGGGTTCTCACCCATTTCCTCTTTGACGTGTAAATATAAGAAAAACAAACCTAAAAAAGGGGGAGGAGAATTGCTATGTAGGACTGTGCAATTAATCGAATATCAGTTTCAATTACGATTTTGGCTTCCAACAATTATGAAAACAAGATAATGAACTTAAAATGGTCATTTTTGTCTTGTGTCATAATCGAGTAGTCCTATTGCTATGCTTCTAGGGCTTAACATCTCTATCATTCCCCTAAATGTTTTATTTTCTTCATCAGGAAACATAGTCTAAAACATTCTGAATAAATGTGAACTCTTAGTTTATTTTATGTGAAATTACCTCACAAGGGGAAGACTAGAAGACATCCAAGAATATCCTGCCTGGCCTTTTTGCCTCTACAGACCAGATAATCCAGAGCAGAAACAGAAGCATAAAATGAGAAATAAAGAAAGATGAACCGTGATAAAATGAAAGGGTAATCAGGGAATTGTCAGGAGAGGAAGGAGAGGGCAGTTCCTTTGAGAGTTGATTCAGTGTTTTGGGATGTTGGCTTGTATCCAGGGCTGTCTGTTGCAGGATATGTGCTCTAGATATTTGTTACTGTCTTACTGCGAGCGGGGCAGCTCAGAGGTCTGTTTATGCTCCCGCTTTCAGCCCTCATTTAGCCAAATTGGAATGCGATGTGTGTGTCCTTTCTGCATCTCTGGCAACTGCTGTTGTATCTGTCACTGTTTATGAGTTTGAGTTGGCGGATGCGCTGTGTGCATGAGAGTGAAAGTGACTATGTCTCTGCCGGAGCGTGTGTGTCTTAGTTTTATAAATCCTATCTACCAGCTGCAGAAGTGAAGTCTTCCTCCCTGTTGAGGTTTGAACCACCTGATCTCAGCAGGAGATGAGTCCCAACATGTCCGGGAGATATTCTTAATGACTGGAAGTTTTTCTCTCCACGTGAAGCGTCCTCCCCTACCTCACTTTAGGAAGGGGATGCACTTGATCTTCTTACTTGCCGTGACAGCTCTCTGCTGTCATTGAGCTGTTGCATTGACTCTCACAATGGCTTCCCAATAATGCCAGCACACTGCCATCCACGAGGGACCTCTGTTTTGGTTTAGTCAATCATCCCTTATCTCTCTCCGTGGTGCCTTGCTCCCCCTTCCTCCCCCAGGAAATAATGGGGTCCACGGTTCAGTGGTGTCTGCAAACACACCATCCATCATGACGCTGTGCTGCGCTATATTGTCTGCACTTACCCAGCACGTGATGTGTTAGTGTTATTATGGCCCATGCAAACACTCACAACGCTCTGGCCTCTCATTGCAACATTGCTTCTGATTTTTCCACGAATGCTAAGCATCCTGCTCATACTCATACATCATTTTAATTTCATCACTTTTTCCTGATCTTATTTTCTTTTGTAGCTATCTGACTTTCAGTTTTGCAATTCTGCCTGCACTGCAGACAATGTTTATTATAACAAATAATGTTATTGCATATGCAGGCTTAAATTGTTTACAATTCTGGCAGTGGTGTAAGAAAATGATTCATATTTAGCTTCAACAATTTTCTAAAGAAAATAGGCAGGTCACTCAACTGCAGGAATTACGACATTTATTTATTTGTAATTGACATTCAAACAACTTGATTTGAATTTGATTAATCCCAGTGTCAAATGTCTTTAGATGACTTGCCTTAGGAAAACTATAGTAATGACTTAATATGGATCATTTTACATGGTCAGAGTGGGTTCAAGAAGCCTCAAACATTATTGTTTATCATTATTCCTGGCCTAAAGGTGTGTAACAAAGCAAAGCATTCATCCACACACTGATAAGCTCTCCGCCCGACCAACTCACTTATGTAAGACTGATTTCATGACAAAAAGAGCAGCAAAAAGTATTCAGATGTACTTTCCTACCAACATTTAACTGAAGCTAAGACCTAATTAACCTAAGCTATTTTAGACCAAGACACTGTTACCCATCCAGTTGTGGAGGCTTTTAGATCTTGTCTGATGTTGTCCATTTATGCATTTTGCTGCAGAGTATAACATACTGCACCAAAAACACGTTCCACTGATCTTGGTCGTATGGCTAATAAACAATCTAATCTAATCTTTACTGAAATAAAAATAGCAATCCCGCAATGTAAAAATACACTGTATGGAATTACAGATGTATTGGCAGCCAATTGCATCTCAGTATTTAAAGTAAAAGTACTTACTGTGGCTAATTCTAACTATTCTATATATTGCTCGGCAATGGCGTATCATATTTGGTGTGATATATTTACATTATATTTAGATAATGTTTTGGATAAAATTATTAATCTGAAAAGTAGATAGTATGTATAGCTGTTCAATAATGTAGTGGAGTAAGAGTACAATAAAGTAATATAAAACGGATACGTTTCAGTGCTTAAGTTAAAATTACCTCAAAATTAAAGTCCTCCACAAGATGTACTTAGTTTCTCTCCTGAATCTGACCAATTCCTGCAGATGTGTCACAGTAAAACCCATCACCCTTGTCGATTGTCTTTGCAAGAATGTGTTTATGAAGCAACACTCTGAATAAGGTCACATCTCTATCATGCTGTTATAACACAAAGTTCACTTTTGAACGTAAAAGACAATCCACATAAGTGTTTCTTGAACATTTTAGACATATTCATCAGTTGTTTATTTCAGTGTATATTCAAACATATATACTTCTATTCACCATTTTTTTTACACTCCAGGCCTGTAACAGTATTCATTCAAATCACACAAACTATTTATTACAACAGTCAGTGAAGACTCTCAAGTATCCCTTGTCTGTGATACTCATTCTGTTGAAAACAGTTTGGCCGGCTGCTGTCCTTTCAGCACCTCAGAAGCTGTGACAGAGATCTCATTTGGCATGGGTTGGACAAATAGACACTTAGGTGGTGCTTATGTCCTCTGACGTGCCACGTCAGGTGTGAATTACGGACCAGACAAAAAAGGGGAGGGCTAACCCAACCCTGACCTGCAACTTCACATTTGACTGACTGATACAGTGAGTTAACTGTTTTATAGCAGTCATTTTTAGGTGCTCATAGTCATTGTATGTCAATTGTAGGTTTCAGTGTTCAGCGTGGTCTTAGTTTCAGCTGCATGGTCCAACATCTTATGTGGAACTTGTTATTAGTATTTCTTCAGAGACGCTATCTTAACACTAGTGATCTCTCTCCATCTCCTTAAAAAAGTCCTGCGACTGTGTCTGCGGGGTGGCCTATTCTGTTCCCTGTGTTATGACCACACAGAGGGTGAGAGTACCGACAGACGGAGACAAAGATGGGGGAAGTGCGTTGAACAGCTTCAGGCCGTGTGTGTGATATTTCTCTGGGTTGTAAAAGTTAATTGAAGTTGTCTGTGGGAATGTGGCGCAACACCAGGTTGAGCAGCGCTGCCAAGGCAGCCCAGCACTGAGCTGACAGGCATCACCGTGATGGTGGCAGTGGTTAGATTACCTGACCAACTGACGATGGGCTCACGCACACTGATACACATTTAGATAACACTCTTCAAGGCTCCAAATGAAGCTCAAATTAAATGTGTCTACTGTATATCTGTATCTGTGAGAGAAAGAGAGAGAACATGCAGAATCATCAATATTTTTAATTCTTTGTGATTCTAGTTATCCTGTTTTTCATTTCCCCGAATGATCAGCGTCGTCACAGAGTTTGTTTACACGCTGGTGTGTCTATTTGTATGTAGGACTCCTGCATATCTGGTACGCCTCAGGTTTAAACCCAGTTTAATCCCAGCAGTCCCAGCAAATTGAATAATTAAAGCGTCAAGAGGATGAACCCTCTACCTGGGCAGTGCTCATGCATTGAGAACTGTATGTGTGTGTTTATGCATGGGATGAACATTTTTCCCTCTTCGTTTGGAGAAATTATTTTTCAAACACCACAGCATTTATTAACTGGAAATGGAATAAGGCTGTTTTTGTATTGCAGTTTTTCCATATTTTTCCTCAGTTTTCCTTTAATTCATTGTTTTAGGTTTTTGTTTACTAATGTGTATATGTGTGTGTATGTGTGTGTATGTTTGTGTGTGTGTGCGCACACGTTACCCCATTCTCCCGTACTGAGAGGTGCATTGCTGGGTGGCAGATCAGCTTCTTGCAGCTGCTTATCTGGCCCAGGTGGGTCACGGCTGATACCTGCCGGAGCCACGCAGAGCAGCTAACCTGGAAATTGATGTTTCACATCAGCGACCACCTCTCCTTGCTCCATCGCAGGGAAGCTGTAGGAGTGAGGAGGGGGGGGGATGCATGTGTGTGTCTGTTTGTGTGTGTTGCATGCATGTGTGTTTGTGTGAATGTATGTTGTTTGCTTTTTTTTCTGTTTCTCTATGCGCCTTTGAACACACATGTGACAGTTTGCGTCGCGACTCGAGCGCAAATATGTTGTCGCTGTTTGTATGTTACACAGGTCTTGATTCCTCAAAGTGTTTTTATGGATACACAAAAGACAAAATTTGAGAAAAAATGAAATGTCAAGGAAAACTCCCAACTGTCTTTGAAAATCAGAACGTTACAGGTCTCAAAGACAACTGAAAGCTAGAAAAAATCTCTTACTGGGGCATGCATAATGTTCTGAATATTACTTGGATAATGACTTCCTGCTGAGAGAAAACCTGTGATTAGAGCCTTTTAATCACCATAATTCAGACCGCCAATTGTTGCCAGCCATTGCAGCTTCACATGCAACTCATTTTCTGATATGTGTAAGACCAGTGGCCAGACTAGCTGAATATGTTCGTCTTTTCTTGTGCATTAGCAAGTGCTGGGATGTAACTTTTGGCAGTAATGGAACAATGTTTCTAAATTTCAGTTTGTTTCCTGAACAGTGAATTTGCTAACCCCTTAGAATTATTGTTGAGATGACGTGCTGGATCAGCTTGTATTAGACGCCTGGAGGGTAATATCAACGTTGGTCGTCTGAGGCTGGTGTACATTCTGTGAGGAAAGGTTATATCGTCCTTGTCTTGAAAGCTGACATTTGTTCTCATAAAGGCCAGCATGCTAGTGCCAGATAGGATTAATTGACAAGTGGGGTGCCTGCACTCTATGTCCCTCATTTACAGACCAGTCTCTGGCTCCAATCTGCTTGCTTTTGTTTGCTAGTGTCTTGATCTCTTTGTCTTCTCCACTGGTGGAGAATGATCACTTACAGTATTTGAGCTGGTTGAGCTCTCATTGTGCTTTCGGTATGCCGCCGTTCACTGCGAGGTGCTATAGCCTTTTCAGCACAGATACATATGTTTTCAATTTGGTATTTGCACTTATTATCTTTTGATACCTAAGTGTGTCAGTCTTCTAAATCTGTGCATGCTAGCTGTAGACAGTGATAGGCTGAGAACGCACGCGTGTTGTGTGTTTATTCACACGTGTTTATGTGTGGTTTTTGTTCAGTAGTGGGATGGAGAGAGTGCGGTATAATTGAACTCCGCTATCTTATCTCACAGCAGAGAAGGTGTTTGACATTTAACAGGCCTCCTTAGAAGCGCAGATCTTTTTTTTCTTTTACAGAATAAGAACGGCTTGTCTGTTGTCTTTGCCTCTCTCTCTCTCTCTCTCTCTCTCTGCCTTGCACACATTCTTGTTCTTTGTCTCTCTCTCTCTCTCCTATTTGTTTCTCTGTGCGGTAGTTTGTCTCCAGTGAGAAGTTTCATGTGCTAACAAATCCCAGGCTTTTCTGCTGTCAGCCATTGTGTGTATGAGATATACTGTGGTATTTCTAGCTGTTCATTTTCCACTGATTTCTGCATTCATGTCCACACTAAACTCACACACTTAACATGCAACATACCTAGTGGCTTGTATTGTACCTAGATCCTTCATTTCTAGCCCAAACCTGTCATGGTCTCTGACGTTAGTGATGAGAATGCAGCATGTCTGCTTCAGGAGCTGCTTTTTGGTGGGAGGAGAGAGAGTTTGTACAGGACAGGGAGGGAGGGATGAGTCCAAAACTGATCAACCAGAGCAGCTGTCATTGCCCAGCTCTCCTGCTCACCTCCCCTGGTTTTTATGCTTCCCCCTGTCACTCTGTCCCTCTCTCCATATTGACCAAGGAGGTCAATTGCCAATTTGCCAGTGCCAATGTCTTTGTCAGGAAACAATATTAATTTTGGCTAATTAGGACTTGAAGCTAATGAGCACTTCAGATAATGAGTTCATTTATAATCCATAAAACAAGTGTGGCGTGTTACGGGATGAAAAGAGCTGTAATGACGGGAGCCGGACATCAGATTTAGGCAGCAGCGTAGCAAACAATCTGGAAACACACACACACACCAACCATCCGCTTTAACTCACTCGCCCTCTCTCTATCTTTCTGTCTCACACACACACACACACACACACACACACACACACACACACACTTTAGACTCTGGCATGTCTGCATTGCAGTCCTCTGCTGGTCATCTTGAGCACATTGTCAGCCAAGCTTTTCGGACAGTGACCATCCGACCCCCCCTTCTTCATGTCCTGTCTTTTTCTCTCCCTCTCTCTGTCCCTCTCTTCCTCTCTCTCTCTCTCTCTCTCTACTGCTGCGTCTCTCTGTCCCTGCCGTCGCCCGTCTGACTCATGGGAAGCAGTGGATCACTTCTGATAACAGCAGAAGAAAGAGTATTGCGGATGCGAAAGAAAGGGAAGGAGATGGGATAAGGAACGGAAAGAGGGAGGGACGAATGAAAGGAAGAAGGTAGAAAAAGGTAGGAGTCAGGGATCCAGGGACTATAGCAGGAAAAAGGGTGAAGGAGAGAAGGATGGACGTAAGGAAAGAAGCAGTATAAATGATAGGGAGCTGGCAGAAACTGTGGATGTGGAAGTGATGCACACATGAAGAGATGGGAATAGATATTGGCAGAGGGGGGAGATGAGGGTGAGAGGGGCTTCACAGCAGATGGACATAAGAGGGTGAGAGAGAGAGATGAGGAAGATGGAGATGCACTAGTGACTCTGCCCATATAGATAAAGTCCAGCTGGCCTTGGCCTAGTCTGGCCAGTCAGTCAGCTATATGAGCTGGACCAGACCAGGATCAGACATGCTAGTGTGGCGTCTGGAGCACAGTGCAACTCTACAACTGTTCCACCATATGGACTGGTGAGAAAACACTATTACAGATATATTCCAGTAGAGATCAGCAAGCCTGCATGCCACCATGAAGCCATCTATAAAAGCAATGGGAAATAAAGTAGCAGCGGCAGCTTGATGCTAGTCTACATCCACTTCAGCGGCAAGTGGATCTGGGCCGCTGAACCAAGGTGGCGAGTCAATTTTTATGCTAATGCTGAATGACATTTGTGGAAAATTTAACAAGGTATCAAGATTTCACATTTTGCCACAGAAGATTTTCTGGCTTGAAGAAGGAAACATCTACTTTTTGAGAAATGCCTGCTGCAACAACAGGGTTTCCCCTGTCAATTCAAATAAATCAAAGCCGGCCAGTGTTTTGTTTTGGGGTTGTTTTGCTTGCTTGAAAAACGGTTAAAAAAAAATAAACCTGAGCACAAGCATTGCAGGATCAAAGTGCTGCTGAAGAACAATCACACTGAGAGATTTTTAAAAAATACTTTTTTTATGTGTGGGCGGCTTGGTGGTGCAGTGGTTGGCGCTGTCGCCTTACAACAACACGGTCGCAGGTTCAGACATGGGGAGCCCTTCTGTTTGGAGTTTGCATGTTCTCCCTGTGTTAGCGTGGGTTTTCTCCGGGTTCACCGGCTTCCTCCCACAGTCCAAAAGACATGCAGGTTAATTGTTGACTCTAAATTGTCCGAAAGTGTGGATGTGAGCGTGAATGGTTGTCTGTCTCTATGTGTCAGCCCTGTGCTAGTCTGGCGACCTGTCCAGGGTGTACCCCCCCTTTGCCTAATGTCAGCTGGGATCGGCTCCAGTCGACCTGACTAGGATAAGAGGTTACAGATAATGTGGATGGACTTTTTCTTTGTAATGCAAATTCAGCAGTCTACAGCTGCTTTTAACAGTGTTAACTTTATATAAAGTCCTGATCTTGCCATTAATATTCCTGCCATTTTTGTTGCAGAACTGGTGCTTGACAAGGTGCACTTTATGCTACTCACAGTGTTTTAGCTCATTAGGGTATAGGCTCATTGGTGACAAGCACTGCGGTACTACTACTACTACTACTACTAGCATTAGGCATGTAGTGCTGATAACCCGTGGTTGTAAATTATTATGACAGTGTGGTTCATTTGAGTGGCTATGGAAGACCAGAGATTTCACTTGGCACACACAACAATCATTTCCATATTTTTTTTCTTCTTTTGCATTCATATTTTGTTATTCTTCAAATGCAAATTGTTCATTTCTTTTTTTTCTCTCATTGCTGTTTCAGTGTACAGACTAGTCAGCACATAGTTTTATAGGTATATTAAAATGCAGAAGCAGTGGAAAGACCCAGTAGCTATAATCCTTGGCTAATAAACTGAACCTTTGTGTCTTCTCTCTGGTGTTCAGTGAGGGTGACACATATACTCTGATTGGGAGCTGTAGTATCACTGAAAACAAAATTGTACATACATTCAGCCTATTCAATGCTTGAGTAGTGTGGCTCACATCTTATGAATTTTCCAAGAACTTGTGTTTTGAGAGCTTTGTGAGCTCTTTAATCTAGTTTGATGTAACCCCACTGGTAGCTGACAAGAGCTTGGTCTGACAATAAACTAAGATCTGAAGGTGCAGTCACATTAAATTTCCCCCTGTGCCTCGCAGATACATCCCTGCCCTTTTCTTTGTCCTTGTCCAAAACAGGGAAACCACTACTGACTCTCCGAGCTTTCACTTATTCGTTATAGCTAATATTTGTCAAGAGAAGGAGCCTCTGTTTTCTGAGGCAATACTCTACTCTCTGCCGTCCAATGACAGCCAGGGCAGGAGGTCAACTCTGAGTTCTCACAGCCTCATTCTTGACCCGGCTCCTGCCATTCCCCAACACTCCCATCTACATCCGCGGGGCTGACAGAAACAACATCAGCTCTATATTTCAGTAACACACGGGCCAAATGATAAACATGTAAACGGGAGAGAAAAGGGGAAAGGCCAAAAGGGAGAGGCTTTTGTTTCAGTGCGAGTGTGTTTATGTGTTTGTGTGTGTGTGTGTGTGTGTGTGTGTGTTGCTTCACAATGAAGGTGGCATGTTCCATTACCCGACCATGATTTAGCTCACTCTCAGGTAATAGTCAGCCCTGGTGAGGTCAGCAGCGGGCCAGTGCTGCAGAGAGTGAGCGTAGGGAGGGTGAAAGAGAGAGGCAAATAACAGAATAAGAATGGGATTAAAAACTGAGGTGAGCAGCAAAAGTGGATGAAAAGAGCAAGACGGAAAGAAAAGGAAAGAATTGGGCAGGCGTTACAAAGTGCCAGTGTTGATGGACATTTTGGCATGTTGGCAGGAGTGGTGCGGTTTGGGGTGGATGCATGTGTGTTTGGGGCGGGCGTTTGCTTTTGTGACAACGACAGGCCAGACTGGCTCAGCCGTCACTCCAGAAGCCTCAGTAGCACACAGCCACCTGTCCACTCCTATCAGCGCTGCCTGTGTCCCTCTGTCTGGCCTCCGCAAGCAGGACGGAGCGTGACGAGTGGATGACAAAAACCAAAGAGAGAGAGAGAGGCAACAGCAATACTGGGATGGGATGGAATAGAAAATAGCAAGAGCAAAGAGCTTTCCTTTGTGATCGGAGAGTGAGCGGAGCTGCGTGTGAATTTGCAGTGACAGGTCTGCCTCTCCTCACCAATGCGTGGGATGACTGTCCGCTAATGTCCTTCACTGTCCTCCGACGTTCGCAATGTGATTGGTTAGTCACAGCCTTGTCACTCAGTGTTTTCATCATTTCACCATTTGGGAGTATTAGAAAGCCAATCCTGGGCCGGACATCCAATCATACGCATCGTCCTCCTCAGTTCACTTTCGACTTAGCTGAATCGCTCTCATTGTATGCGGTGCAAATGAATGATTCATATCTGGACAACAGAGTCAACTCCAAATAAACTCTGATAACCAAATGTACTGATGTATTTCATGCAGTGCAACATTTATTCTGTAATATTTGCATTAGCGCCTAATAGTCTTGTTTTATGTGAATTGTCTTACTTTACCTTTAAAATATACTTTTAAGGTATTCATAGTATAGTTTCCGATGACATCCATCATTGTACAGCTTCATAGGAATCCTTTGATGCCTCCTTTCTGCAAGCTTAGGGGAACAAAACAGACTGCAAGGTTAAAGCACAGTGAGGTTATTTTAAGTGAGAGATACATAAACCATTTTTTTTTTCAACGGGTTGCTCCTCCCGTTTGGGCTTTTTAAGTGATACCATGAGCCAGAGGCTTCAAAACAGCAGTCCACAAACCAATGGGTGACGTCACGGTAACTACGTCCACTTCTTATCTATACAGTCTATGGTTTCTATTGAAGACAGCCATGCACACGTACAGTAAATAGCCAGTTATCCTATACTCACACTCTCACTTACATTAACAAAAACTCATTGAACAAAATATTTGCTTGTCCCTTAAACTTCAAATCTAAACCAAATGACCTGCAGAAAGTGTATGTTCATGTGATTACATAAGTGTGTGTATATGTGCCTACATCAGAGGTTACACCTTTGTAAAAAATGTGTCTATGTTATGTTTCTTAGTATACAGTCTGTTCATTTAAGTGCTGTGTACGCACACACACATTAAGGATGTGTGTCTGGGAGGTGTGTATTTCTCACAGGAATGGCTAAAGGAAAGGCAGAGGGTGTTCTCCTCCCATCCGTGACAGATTTAGTCATAAATCTGTTGGATTAATACACAGCCTCCCAAGGACTCTCGTGGTGTGTGTTGTTGAAACACAGGAGTCACTTAAAGCCAGACTCCAGGCGCTATTTGTCTTCGGCTCTCTTCCCCATCACGGTTATTGATGTCACAAACACACACGTGTGCGTGTACACACACACACACACAAAGGAGGCCTGTGAAAAACAGAGAGGGTAAATGAGAGGAAAATGAGATAGAATTTGGTAAATGTCTTGTTTCAAAGGAGCCGTTAAAATGTAAGGATTTCTGTGAGATAAATTAGCTTTTTTCCAACAGACAAATATAAACTCCTTCGAAGAACGACAGTTGTAATTTATACCCATTACTTGATGAGTAGTAATAAGTTGTTCTAATCTGCAGCAGTTGTGTCAATTTGAGAATGTGTTGCATTTGTTTATTCGTGGTACAGAGGCTTTGCAAACATAATCAGTGAGCTTCTCTTTCTTTCCATCTTTTTTATTGCTGGCTGTCTAATTGACCTCCCTGGGGAAAAGACTTTACTGTCACTCTCCATGGCTGTCTTCATCCTACAGGGAAATAAACTATCTGCATACATCCTCTTTCCTGCTATTAAAGATGCCCCCTGAACAAATACACCTCTCTTTGTATGGAAATAGAGGTCCAAGCACTCAGTTTCTGGCCACAGTTTATTTCCACATCCAACTGGCTTCCCAGAAGGAGCCTGAATCTCTAGACATTAACGCAACATGGCACCGCTGGCAGAGAAAACGGTGATGAGTTCATTTCAGCTCCTTTCCATCTTATTTCTAAGAAGAAAGTTTAATTCATCGTGTGTTTGACTGGAGGTGAGGATACAAGTTAATTCATGTGCCCCCAAGAGGTCTCTTAAAAGGATGTGCCTGAAACACTGGCTTAAATCTCCTGATTGAATCTGACTCGTAAATTACCCTGGAAGTGCTTCATACGAGCCACATTGACTGAAACAGTTTGGCTCAACACAAATATGCAGCATACAGTTCCACTCTTCGGTCATTAACGGCCGTGTAAAGTTCACACCCACCTTGTTTCTTAACAGTTTCAGTTAAATGCCGTGCTCATATTTTGGTGTTTGTGTAAAGTGGTATTTCTCCCAGTTTATGACCGTATAGATCTTTTAGTGCAGGGATTCAAACAGATGCCGACACACACTCACTTTCTGTAATAGTGGTGTACAAGAAACAGACCCATTTTGTTATAATGGCACCCAGTCAATTAGCAGGACGTGGTTTTAAGTGCTCCCTCTGTAGCGCTCTCACAGACCTGATCTGATGCTGAAGTCACACTCTCATAATCACAACTCATCTGTGTGACAGATGTGAAGGCTTTCCATTACAGCTTCTGTCCACTGAGTATACTGTTCAATTTCTCTTCACATGGTAATCCATGAAGTGACAAATACTGCACTATTATAAAGTAGGGAACAAAATACAGACACTGTACTGAATGAGCTCATGCTGCCGTTAGTTGGAGACGGTGTCTGAATTTTTGATGTGAGTGATTGATGCGAGGCAGCATGGCTCCAGCTTGGTGTTGCTGATGTGTTTGAAGGCTCTCTTTGTCAGTGTGGTAACATGAGTGGCATCATACTGACTCATCAGCCTACTGATTGGATGACTTCAACCCTGAGGCTCACTGGCCCTGCCTCAAGACAATTCATCAAGTATTTATACAAAGCAGGTAAAGATCAAAATCCCCTCTGCCCTGTCCTCCACCGTCACTCATCTCTCTACTTTGTTTTGGGGTAGCTTCATCCCTTCTTTTTTGTGCCGCTGCTTTGCTAGATAGCGTGCTGACCGTTGCCCCTATACCCACTGAGCCTCTGTGCACCATAAAATTCAAAGCTATAATTCACAACATGCGTGAAATTGCAGTCCTGACAGTGCCTGTCCCCCTGAATCAGCGCTCAGATGAACGAGAGGTCCAGAGATGTCACCAACATAATAAACAGGGCTTTGGCCTATAACCTCTTTTCTTTCTCAAGCCCGAGGCCCCAGGGCAGAGCCGTGCCGAGCCTAGTCCCCGTCTAACACGCGCGACTCCGATCGATCCGGCAGGGATTGATGTCCTCCAGCGGCTGATTTAGCGCCCCCATTGGCCCCTTTGCCTTTCCTAAAAGCTTGAGCTGAGTAAAACATGCGGCTGCTGCTGTGTATAGGTTAGCAAGTCTTCCTACTTTTCTTCTTGTCCTCCCCCTCACTTTCAGTCTCCTGCCTCTCCAGGCTTTGTCATTTTGTGTGTTTTATGGCAGTGCGTTTTTCAGCCCTGCCACAGAGAAGCAACGATGTTTTGTCTTAATGCAGAAGTCCTACTCTAACTTTGGTATTGGAGTGTACTTATTACTTTCTTCAACACATCTCACCTCCTCTGCACTTTTCCTACTTTTTAAAATCGTTCTCTCATTTTGCTATACTTCCTTTATTTGTGCATGTTTCACACTTCCGGCTCCCCCATTCATGGCTCTCCGACCATTTAAACCTAAATGCTTCCAATATTTTCTTTAAATTTCCCCTGAAGTAACTTCAAAGTTAAGCCATTTTAACCCTCAGAGACCCATTTTTGTCTGTTTTAGGGGGTACAGGTGGTCTTTAGGGGGCGATAGCAGGTCAACAGTAGATGTCACATAGAAGTGGTGTACATCATCTGAAAGCTGGGAACCTGAGGATTAATTTGAGATGCAGCTCAGCACTGTGTGTCAAGTTGTTCTAGTCATAAATCAGAAATAAACATGAATTATTGAGTTAGTTAATTAATTAAAATGAATTGTGACAGTGTATAGGCCTAAGAACATTATGATAGAAGTATATGATGGCCCATGCTCTATTGCGTCTCGTATGTTGTTGCAGTCATTTTTGAGTTGATACAATTTGTTACACAGATTTGGTGCTAAATTAAACCTTTTTTTTCACTTGTGAATTGATAAAAAATGATCAATCATCCCTCCAAAATACCACATTAAGACACCAAGACCTTGAGGAACACCACAGAAAAAACCATGCTGTGATTTGGTATCAAAAACTTTGGACATTTGGAGCTTTTTGCAAGAATTGCATTTTTCGGCGATGGGATGGCGAGCACTTTTGTTCTGGAAACTGCTCAGAAAAGTCTTTTTTATTAACCCACATCTCTTAATCTACAGTATCAGTATAAATGTTCTGGTTTGGCCCCCAGATGTCTTTAGCTTACCAGCTCTGCTTTGGTCATTCTGGTTTGACCGTACTGTTTGAACGCAGGAGGATAATTGCGGATTCAGTATTTGAGTATTTGCGCAGAGAGTAGGAGGTTCAGGGGACAATGGGAGAGAGAGAGAGAGAGAGAGGTGAGGTAGAGAGATGACTCCTCCAGCCCATCGCTCTTGTCATGAGAGCAGTGTTGCAGAGTAGAGGAGAAGGGGAGGGGCAATGTTAATGTGCACTGTATCATTCATAACAGTAATACTGGCATCACTTGCTGCTAAATAGCATCATTTGTCAGGGAAAGGGCTTGGTGCCACAGTGTTACAGATAAGCACTAGAAGGATACCTTCACTATACACACACGCACACACCCTATACATTATATTTATTACAATACTCACATTAATTGTTATTACAGCAATGCTATAACCAGCCTTGACCCACAACACTTTGTGCCCTTACCTTTATTCTAATCCTTAATCTTCCCTGAAACCAAATTCTAACGCTAAAACTAAAATGAACCTCCACCAAACCTAATGCTAACTTTAATTGTAAAATTCAATTTAGACTTTAGACGTTATTGTCCCCAAGGGGGAATTTCTCTCCACAGCACTGAACACGTCAGACAATAATACATACAACAGCACAACAATAACAACATACAATGACAGACAAATGTACACACTCAGGTCTATTCAGCAAGGCCTGTTGTTTAAGGCGGCTATGGCTGCAGGGATCAAGCTTTTCCCAAAGCAAGCCCTTCTGCCTTACTTTTAACCCCAAATAAATCCCAGTAAGAGGCAACGAAATGTTAGATTTTCTTCTTTCTACCTTTCATTTGAGGATATATCCTCATATTTGTACAAATACAGTCAAAAAATAAAGTCACACAAGCATAGAAATGTCAAAGTCCTTTCATATCTCAGACAACTCTGTCTTTGAGGACAAAGTAAGTTCTTTACTTTATCGCATCCCTTTTGCTTTTTTCAAGATGTTATTTACGACAAGCTTAAAAAATTATGAATACAATGAAACGCAATCTGAGAAAATTTATAGAAATTAGAGTGAATTCAGACATATAGTATATTGCAGTACCAAATATTAATCTAATAATTTACAAATGCACGCTGATTCAGCAGATGTAGACATATTCTAGCCTCCAGATCAGCACATGTGCCAGCTCTCCATACTAGAGAATCAAACCCATATGCTTAATGGGTTGGTACTAGTTCGCCCCTTTTTTTCCAGAGTAGAAGTTAATCTTCCACAAGACGGCGGCTCTCATACATAGTCTTAGTTTCAAATGATTTTGTTATCATTCATTTGTTATCCTTCGCTCGAGTGTACGTCTACCCACATGGAGCAGACAATTCCTCCACAGTCGAGAGGGCCGGAAGGAGGAGGGAAAAAAAATCAGTTATTATTGATGACTATGAGGTAAAATGCTCAATTTGCACCGTCTTCAACCAAATTATAACTCATATTGAAAGCAGCTTAATTTGCATAAATCTCATTAGACGCAATGAGAGGAGTTCATAAATCGTTATATTAATTAGTCATTTTTGCCACCCTTTCATAGGAAAATGGGGTGTATTAATAAAACGAGAGGGGTGTGTGATTGTGAAGCCTAATTGGTCGTTGTGTTAAGCATTTTGGTGCGCAAGTGACAGGCTTGATTTAGTTTGGCTTCACCTCTATTGTCTGACCGGGTTCCTGCAGGGAGGGAGAGAGGATGAGTGTGTGTGTGCACTCATTGCTTGTATGTGTGTATGATCGGTTGATTTACTCTCTCATCCATGCACTCATATTCAATACTCTCTTATTTTTTATTTAGGGTCAAAGGTGGAGCTGAAGCTTATCCCAGCATGCATTGCGTGAAGTCAGCAGTGCAGGGCAAACACACAGACAAACATTGTTATGTATTGTAAGCCCAGGCCTGAGATGGGTCCCCAAAGCATCAGGGAATTATGTATCCAACCTCCAACCTCACAGCTGCCGCCTGTCCGAACAACTTTTCTGGCGGAAAAACCCCTGAATGAGGGTATGACAGTTACGTTGGTGTTGGGGAAAGTGAAGGTATTTAGTTGTAATGACTGCATGACTTCAGTTCAGCACCATGGACAGCGTCTAATCCCTACTGGTGGTCCCTGTTTCCTCTTTTTAGGAAATCAAGAGTAGCGTAACTGCAAGAACGTCTGGTTCCACAACAAAGAGTCAGGGCTTGGCGATGTCCTCAGAGCTACAGTTTATCTCTACTTGGATGTACTTGTAAATGTGTGTTTGAGCTGTGTCTATGTTGTGTGATAATGTTTGTGTTCTGTGAGTTGAAAGAGAACATGATACATATTCATTACCTCTGGGGTCCATTATGTGTGACCGATATCAGCATAACCTCCCCTTCAGCCCATTACGATACCCTGCTCAAGCAGTTTTACCCTGGATAGTAATGAGCCTTGACTCTCTGGGTCGAGGGGTCTCCATGCTGTCCTCCATGCCCCTCTTAACCTCCACCTAGCCCTTCTTGACACAACCGTCCAGCACTGTGGGTTAGCCAGCCTAATGGCGCTCCACCTCTGGGTTTGATTCGCCAGCCTGTCGGAGCTCTAGTGTCTGTGACGAATGAAGCCTGTGAACCACTGCAGCTCCAATTAAAATCCCTTTGTTCCTCTCTACCCTTGCACAGGCTAGTGTGTTTGTATGAGCTATGCGTGTGTTGTTAGGCCATCTTTATCCGTAACGTGAAAATGCAGCTTGCTGTACCCACATGACTTTAGTTCTTTTTGGAGGAGCAAGTTGTCTAAATAATCCATCTTTGACCTGACCCTGCAGGTCAAGTTGTTTTCTTCCTTTTTTGTGTGTATTGTGGCGAAAAACCACTGCCACGCAAGCCATTGGAAACAAAACGTTTCAGAAGGCAGTGGTGCTGTTGCCGCAATCTGCGTGAAAGGCCCATAAAAATGAAATTCAGACAAGTAACAATCATGTTTCATTCAATACAAGTGCATCATGGTATGAAATGTTTGTTTATATCTTTCGTAACATATCCTATTATGTGGCTCAGTAGAAGTAATGGGACATCAAGGGAAGCAACTGAATTGAAATTGGAGTGTATTTGCAATCTATTGCTCTTTAGATTAGTGAATACAAGGTCACATAACAGGTTAAAAGTCTTGTTAGACACTCTGACCTTTGACTCTCTGTGTGGCAGGTTCATCAGTGGCCCAGCTGAAGGCGAGTGATCCTGAGATGGAACCTCTCACGTACGGTGTAACAGGAGACGAGGCCGGGAGGTATTTTTCTGTGAACGCAAACACTGGCGTGGTCTGGCTTCGACAGCAGCTCGACCGTGAGGTATGAACACCAAACAGACACACACGCTTACACATTACCAAATGCATTATATACAAGAAAAGACACTCGGGACAATTTTGAAAATAGGAGACGGAATGTAAATTATCAAATGATGAAAGGGCAGTGAAAAGTGCAATAATCTTCTGCACGGAGGGATGAAAAAGAAAGGGTTTTGAGTTCAGAGTGGCATTTCTATGTCTTTTTATGCTTTTCTGCACTGCTCTTTTGCAACTACATGTGCATGCAAAGTTTATGCTGATGTCTATCTCTGTCTCCACCAGACCAAGTCAGAGATGCAGGTTGAATTCTACGTGAGTGACATTCAAGAGGTAAGAGACAGATTTGCACTGTGATCACAGTTATGACACTTCCCGTCACACGCTGACACCTGGATATAACCTGACCAAATGTCACACAGAAACCTTCTCTCTCAATCCGTCTCCCTTTCAGTCTCTTGCTTTCATTCTCACCCTTATTTCTCTCTTTCTCACATTTAATCATTGTGACACCTGTCTCACTCAACGCAGTTTAGTTACTGAAACAAACTGACGTTCAACCTACTCTCCCCTGCGGGTAATCTATCACACACTTGTCCTGTTTTCTTTCCCTCTGAATCTTGGCTTGTTGTGGCTCATGCACATTTGCAGTGACTGCAGTTCTCTGACAGGTAACTTGCGGAGGAGGCTTTGGAACAGTTTTACCAAAAGGTGTTTCCTCCCTCAGGTGGTCAAAGACACGGTGAACATCCAGGTTGGAGACGTGAACGATAACGCGCCAGTCTTTCATGGGCAGCCTTACACCGTCCACATCCCAGAGGTAAGGCTGACTGAGAGTTATTGATTAACCTATTAACTTAATGTATCTGAGGTAGTAGTACAGTGAAAATAGGGCTGAACAATTTTGAAAAAATATCTAATTGAGATTATTTTGACTGATATTGCAATTGCGATATGATTTGTGATAATTTTTAACATAATTATTCTCATTTTCATTGAAAAACATATTAAAATGATTATGGTGTGGTTTTTGTGGGGATCTGTACCAAACAAAGATGTTTCCTTAAGTTTGTAAAATATGATGTGTAGACCAGGACATCTCAGCAGCACCACAATATTTAATTTAAAATGCTATTTTGACACACATTTCGCCTTTAACAAATATTGCGCTTCCTGCGATTTGAAAATTGGAATATGCCATGGTGCAAATAAAATGCATACAATTTTGATTAATTGTGCAGCCCTGAATGAAAATGTATAGTATATAGGAGAATTCCTATTTAATTTCTTGTTTTATGAGCCTCAAAACAATGATGCCAGCAGAAAAACTGACCATCCAAAAAACAGTTTCCTTTTTGCTTCTCAAACACCTCAATGTTATGACAACTGTAACAGTAGTAACTGCATGGTGGTTACATCCAACTTATGGTGGTCATCAACAATTCATGGTGCTTTTCGGTCTCTGGTGCCCAGGAAATAGCTGCGTTTTGCTGCACCTGTGATCTTCCCATGATTTGATGAGTTGTCTTCTTGCTCATATATATAGAGCATGCACAGCCTCCTTTATAGGAAAGAAAAACACTCACTGCAGTGGAGACCTCAATCTCTTTTCTCCTCTTCGTTTCTCTTGCTTCTCTGTCCTCTCTCTCTGAATCTGCTACCTCCCTTCTAGGCTCTCACTTCTCTCCATCTTCCTCTCTCCTCTTTGCCCTCTCCCTCATCTAATCCTTGATGGAAGTAATTGCCAGAGTGGAGTGGAGGACTTCAAACAGGGGCTGAAATCCACACACACAAACACACACACATCCACATATCTTGTTGTGTTTATATTGAGCACATACGCCTTTCTCTGAGTCTTCACCAAATCTTCAAAGCCACTGGCTTTTTCTCTCCCCAATCCATAAAGTCAGGCAAATAAATGGGAGAAAGAAGGACTGTTAAGACGAGGCTGTTTAGACCACCCACTAGGGAAGGTTCTCTCAGGCCAAAGCATCCGCTGCTCAGTTGTGTGGGACTCACTTATAGTCCACATACAGACTTTCCAAGCTCTGCAAACAATAGGCTTCGGTTTAGCCTCTGGAAAGCCATTAAACAGAGCTGTGTTTGACCCTCAGTCGCTCACATATTGTTAGTTCCCTTACATCACTCTGTGAATTACTGCTCATGTCAGTCCTGTCCTCTTAGTGCGTACCAAATTTAAGCTTTTGTATTTGAAGCATTGCGGTTGTGGTAATAGATCAGATTCTTTAAAACACTCGACACAACAGTGAGTCTAATTCACCGGCGTTTCTCTGCACTGAAAATACCTGAAGCCTGAAACAATGAGACGCAACAGTCAAAATAAAATATGCAAATCTCATGTATGTGAGCACAGAGTGAGACTAATGCAGGTGGAATGTGTTTTATCACAAATCTCAATCAACTCTGTTGTTAGTGTGCCTTTCTTGATAAATGAGACACAGAAAATTCATTCATATTTTTATGACTTTGTGTTGCAATTACAACGCAGCTGTACATAGAGAGCTCTTCATTAAAGCCCTCCACCTCTTCCACCTGGAAGTGGGAGTTTTAGGAACGACGTTCCTTAAGGAGTCAGTTTCTTCCTCATTGTTTCCCCTTCCTCTACCCTTTTCTGCACCTTATCCTGTTTTCCCACAACTTTCATTACCTGCATTTTTATGGCCTCATTACCCCTGTGACACGAACTGACCTCTAGCGGGCGAAGCAAACATGCTGCAGCATCATTCCATCACGCTGTCACTCACTGGACGTGCCAGAGTAACTGGGGGTTAGAGTACAATCAGCACTACTAGATAGTGCTGCTGAACTTTAGCACACAGAGATGAAAGATGGGAAAGGGTGATGGATGGCAGAGTAGTTAAAGTAAAAGAGCAGTGATGACAGAAACAAAGGATTGAAGTGATGGAATTTAACACAGCGATACAACAGATTGACAGAAGCCAAAAGAAAACAACTCAAAAGGGCTTTAGTGTTGTTGAAACAGAGAATAGTTTGAGGAGGAGGTGTATTGAGGTGGACCTGACGCAGTGAGCAGATGAAGCAATGTGAGTGGCAAGGTGAGCAGTGCAGTAGGGAGAGCGGGGGAGAGTGTGTGTAAATGTCGTTTTAATTTGTAGAGCCATAAAGAGGGTGAAGGGGAGCAGGTGGGCTGCTAGCATTCCCTCTGTCAGTGCTAATGAGCTGGCCAGATTTACAGCTTCCACACACTCACACAGGCAGCCAGCAGCAGCAGCAGAGACTGGATACAAGGAGCGGAGACTATCACCAGAAATAATGTTTTGATAGAACAGCAGATGGGCCACAACCTAAATCCATTATTGCATGAGATGATGGAGTGAGGCAACAACATACTGAGAAGTGTTTTTCACATTCCCTAAGCGCGACAGGTAGTCCTTCAATATAGCGAGCCCTCTATCGACAAAATGTTTTGAGTGTACAGAGCTGCTGTCTGAGCAACTGTGGGACCATGCATTGCTTAAAGAACAACCCTCCCCAAAAACACACACACCTCCCCCCAGCTGCCTGACCCTCACACTCCCCCACTGGGAGTCGGTCTCTCTGTCAGTGCCACTGTGATCATATCAAATGCCAGCTCTAACAACTTCTCTAAGTGTGCCCAGTGTGTGCCATCTCCTGCTGGTCCATACACTGCCCCTGACCACAAACACTTTTATCTTGTTCTTTCTTCTGCTTCGCTTTCTCTGCAGTCTCTTCTGCCTTAAGGCTGGCCCACACTAAAAAAAATTAAAATCTTAACAGATGTTGATGTGAGAGACTCCACACATAATGACATGTTATGTTAAATTGAACAGTTTTGTTCCTATAGTATAACAAATTCCATTCATGAAAAACAAGTGTCCCGACTCTCAAAATCGGAAATCTTGCAAAATCTCTCGCAATCAAACGCTACTTTAATGTAAACAAACATGGTGGACAACAGCCAGGAAGAATTAGCGATGTTAGTTTTTGCACTACTTTGTGCTGAAAATTCACAAAGAAAAAAAATATGGGTGAAGTCATGGATACATTTTAAATAAACACTTGTGTTGTTGCCACAAATCAACAAGTTGGTCCTCCATTTCTGAGGTCCATCTTACTACTACTTTAAGCTTTGCGATTGCATTAGCCGCGGCCGCCATGACTGCGGTTGTTGTCCTTTCTTCTTCAGTCAGCTTGGTTCCCAATTGGCTATCGTTCTTTCCCAAGTGACTGCGTCATCGGCTGTCCCCGGGGTTCTTCACACACAACAGGAAATCCGATCGTAAATGTTGAACGTTTAATATTTTTGTAATCGGTGCGGCCAGGATGGACTTCTGAGCCGATCGGGGGATGTAAAAAACACTCACATACCTCACACTACAGGAATATCTGGAAACATAATCTTTAGAACCATCAAAAAATCTGTGCTTTGCTTTGCTTGTCTGGAAGGGGGATCTGGCCCAAAATCGTCTTGATTCCTGTGTAGTGTGTGCCCGGCATTAAATGCCTGTTTCTTGGGTTAGCGCATAAATGTTCTCAAAGCATATTTTCTTTATGCCATTATTGGATCATACATATTCACCACACAAGTTTGTAGATATTATCCATACTTGTTTTCCCATGATATTAGCAAGGTATAAGTTTTGTTTATTTTTTTGGTTGCGCCTCTCCGCTTGTAGCTTTTCACCATATAAATACCATCCCCTTTTCATCCTCTTGCCAGTACTCACATTCATCCCTACCTACAGTAGATATGCAGCACAGTGGAATCCTGCCTTTGATATCGCAGTAATGATGCACACAAGATTGTACAGCCTGACTTCAGACCAGCGCTTTAATGCACATAGATGGATTAAATGTTTTGGCAGACAGGCAAGAGGCTCCAGGTGATAAGATATCCAAACTTTATCTGTTTACTGTCTCTCAGGTATGTCAGGCAGGTGAGCAAATCCCTCCTCAGCCTCTATTTTCTATCAGTCATATCTCAATGTCCCTCTCTAACCTACAGTAAGCTCTGATGAACTACAGCTGATGTCATAGGAGAGGGCTGCCCAAGGTGGAGACACCTCAGGTGAAAGTCAGACATCTAGAGAAAGGACAGCCCTTCAGTCTGGTCTGATAAAAGTTTCTGTATTTGGCTTCATTAGAAGCACAGCAACAGGAATCCTCATCAGAAACCTCAGGTTATTTGTTCCTAAAACAATGTTCAATGAAATATTTTGTTTAGTGGCATACTGCCCAGAACAGAAATCTGGCTCAGTGGCTTTTATCAGTTGAATAATTGTGTGTTTGGTAAGTAGGTCCACTGCTCAAAGGCTCCATGATAACAGTTGAGTAGAAGAGAGGAATTCAAACCAGCCTGATGTTAGCCCCCAACTTTTGGCTACTACTTCCTCCAAACAATTTTGCGATGAATAGCATGACAGCATTTCACGCACGCACACACAAATGCACTCATATTTGAGATAATATTGGCAGAGGGTGTTTGAGAGCTCCTATTACGCCTGTGAATGGGCTGCTTAGTGCTTGATGTGGGCTCTGGCAGCAAAACAGAGGCACCTGCTATTTGATGTGCCCTCTGTCGCTGTCAGGTAGAACATAGATGAATCTGTTATATTCCTTTTCTTCTTTGCCTTTTTTTTCACTTCTGAAAGCTGAAATTCAATCCCTAATCTTTTATCGCCTCCTGCCCTGTAGCTCGGCAGGTTACAGCATCCACAAGGTAATTTGTTTACCAGGTTCACAAACAGATATTTCAGCTCTAAGGCAGCACCTACAGTATATGGAGGACTAATATCACTGCAGTTGCAAGGCTCTCTGGGAACTTAAAAGGAATTTCTACATTTATTTTGAAATTACAGTCATGAAATATTTGTGACTCAACTTCTACACAGTCATCCTGCACATAGAAGGCACACAAACATATGAAACACACACACACAAACACCTCCTCCTAGAAGTTGGATTTAGCCCATAATGATTTCAGTATCATCTCTCCTGGTCTAGTGTAATTGAATCTAGTGGTTACTGAGCTGAGTGGTGGCTGGTTGACAGGCGCAGGCCTCAAAGAGAATTCTGCCTGACACTAAGACCCTGAGCCCCATAGGGAGGGATGGAGGGATTTAGGGAGAAAGGGAGAAAAAATGGATAAAGTGAGAAGGTTAAATGGGAAGCAGTCAATATTTTACTCACCTCAGGCTCAGTTTATAACTTTCTCCCCATAGATTTGGTGCCAATTCTGGGCAAAAGTTGTGGTTTTTCCAAAAAAAAAACAGTTTTTGAAGAATTGGCTGCAGACATTTTCTCCAGTTTTTGATGGCATTTGAGAAGCTGTTCCTGAAAGCAGTTAAAAAGAAAGTGCTTTAAGAAGTGTTGAAACTGTTGGTAGTTCTGTTAAATATACCTTGGGTTTTATGAGCATCCTGGCCTGAAGACATCTACAGGCCAATTATGAATCATACTCATAGCAGCACCTACTGGCAACAGGAAGTAACAGCAAAGAACGTATATTTTTTAATTATATTAACGTTTCTGCCATTTTGGACTGAAAGAGCATGCCGGACGCCACCTAAAAAGTGCAGTACAAAAGTAAACCAAATGTATTTCTATTTCATTGTCATATATACTGAAATGGCCTGTGTTGTAACAATAAATATTATGAATATAATATGCATTTTCAGTCCAAAATGGCGGCCGTATTGTCTCTTTGCTTCTGTACTCTTTGGTAACAATCGCTATACTTTATACTTTGTACTGCTCTTAGCAGGTTAACCAAATTCACCTCAAATTTGGTCAGCAATATGTTAAGACCTTCACGATGCCAGACGCAGAAGCTTTTGAGCTTTCGTGGAACGCCGTTGCCGTGGCGACGCATTATTCACCATGAAACAGGACGTTTTTTTTGAGGGGCTAGTGTTGCAAAAAAAACAACTTAAACTTGGCACCCGTATTCAACGTGCTAACCGGTGTTATCTGATATGATTCTTGTGCTTGGGTGTGGCAAGGGGGCTCGATAGTGTACCTATACATTTTAGCCTTGGGGCGGCTGTAGCTCAGTGGGTAGAGTGGTTGTCCTTTAACCACCAGGTTGGCGTGTCGACCCCCCCTCTATTCTGCATGTCGAAGTGTCCTTGAGCGAGACACTGAACCCCAAGTTGCTCCCTGGGCGCTTTACAGGAGCCCACTGTTCCTAAGGATGGTTTAAATGCAGAGGTCAAATTTGATGTATGTACCTGTATGTTTAAGTTTTTTGCTTTTTTTATCTTTCTCCATCTGCCTGTATGATTATGTCTGACAGCGCTGACCATAGCACATGATCATCCTCTACAAACTAATCCAAACTCCTACACTAACTCCTCTATTTTCTATACATCATAATAAATACAGTACATACGGTCTGTTTATTTACAGGCTCAGGATGTTTTACCAGCTGGTTGTTCACATAATTTTTGCATTTCACTGATTTGGTTTTGTGTGTGTGTGTTGGTGGAGGATGTAACTCTCCATCTGCAGATATTCACTGTAGATATATACTATATGCTTGGTTCATGTGTGGATACTAGCACATTTTTAAATGAGTGAGTGCAGTCATTCACTACCATGACTGATGATTCATTTGCGGACTTCAGTGAGCCTTTCAGGGCAAGTGGTTGCTTAAGTGAGTTGTCAGAGAGGATGTCGTTCCTGTAGAACAATTTTTTCCGCGCATCCTTTCCAGTCCAGGGGTTAACGCAACAAATACTGCCTGGGCATCACGCATGCTGCCACTCGTGAAGGTAAATCACCTCCTCTTCCTCTCTTTATCTTTCTGTCATTTACTTTATCCCACTGAGCATGAAGAGCACCTTGATTTGCGTGCTACGCAGCGATAGGCCCTGTTTGTCTGTCAAAAAAGAGCTACGGCTCGTGTTTGTGAGTGACCATCAAAAAGTGTATTTCAGAGAGAGAGAGAGAGAGAGAGAGAGAGAGAGAGAGAGAGAAGTAAGGGAAGTAAGGGAAGTAAGGTGGGAGCACACAAGAAAAGACTGAGTGAGTGAGAGGGGTAAGATTGAAGGGGGAGAGAGAACGGCTTGCACTCCCAAAAGCCATTAAAGTTTGATTCACCCACTCCTCACTCTTTGAATAAATCAACCTGTCATTCCCTCTCTCCCTTTCTTTCAAGTGTGTGGGTCCCACCCCTGCATCCCCACCCCCACCCTGCCTTTGGCGCTCTCCTTCCCTCTAACACTCACTTGGCAGAATTGTGAATTCTGACAAGGTTTTGCTAACATTGAAGACCGTTGTGCATCTTGTCAGTCCCTCCATATTTTTGCAGCAGCTTGTGTGATTGTGTTTATGTGGGAGACAGATAGAAGGACAGAGTGCTAGCTCTCATCGCTTTTTGTGGTGTGTATGACACCACGGTTATAGAAACAAAACTCTGCTGAAAGAAGAGAGAAATTAATGTGTGGAAAAAAGTTGTTCGGCTACAAGTCGTGCCTTCAACCTCCCCGGGGCTTCATTTTGAAATTATACAGTTTCCTCTTTCCGTGTGTCTTCCTCTGTGTCTCCATATGCGCCTCCCTCCCCATTCGTCTGTTTCCCACCCTCACTGTTCCTCAGACTGTGGCTAGATTTTCCTTAATAGAGCTTTATAGCCTTTCCAATTTGCTCAAATCTGTTTGGGCTGTCACTTCCACAGTTGAGCTGGTAGGGAGAAAGGCATTAAAGAAAAATGATGCATTATAGAGAGGTATGGAGGAAAGAAATAGGAATACTGTTGCGACCAGCAGTGAGCCATACAAATACAAAAGCTTGCTGTAGAGTAAAATGTGATTCACTTGAATAATACCTTGTACTATCTTCTATAGAAAGCAGTCATGCTTTCTATAGAAGATAGTACAACTTGGACTCTAGGGATGTGTATTGGCAAGAATCTGGCGATACGATAGATATCATGATACTGGGGTAATGATTCAATATATTGCGAGGCGATATATTGTGATTTTTTTTTTTTATTTGATTTTAGGAAAACTGTCATATAATAAAGGACACAGCAGAAATACACTATTTTAGAATAGGCAAAAATTACTACTAATTTAGTGTAACTTTGGATCGTTATTTAGCCTCCTTCCCGACAAGCCAGTATGATTAGTACCAATGGATTCCATAGGTTTTCTAGTTTCATGATGCCAAACCTGAGCCTGCTACAACCTCCGAAAGATTGAGTAGCGGCTGGATTTTTAAGAAGTTAATTAAAAATTGCTACAGTGTTTTGGAGAATCGATTCAGTATCGCACAACATAATATCGCAATACTTGTGTAATGGATATTTTCTTACACTCCTAATGGACTCATATTGTAGTTAAAAGCCATGCTTGTTAAAATATGTTGGGGGTTTTTGCCGTTGCTTTTACTGTTCAATTTACACCTCAGATCCCAGGTTGTAAAGAGCTATGTTGCAGCAGGCATACATGACAATCTCTCAAGCTAATTAAGGTGGCAAGCAGATGTTTAAGCTCCAACTTACAGCACATCTTTGTCAAATCTCTGCTGCATCTTCAGGTTGTCATTCTAGTCAGTCTGATGGTGTCTAGCAGCATCTTGTTTGGCACTTCCTCTTATAGAACAAACCAGCTTTTTTGCCCCGCTAGCGGAGGGTGACTGATCATGGATATATAAGTCGGTCCTTCTAAAACTATGGTTTCCAGGAAGACATCACAACACCTTTCTCTAGTGGCATCTCAAGCCAATACACACACACACAAGAATCTAAATCGAACTGGTAGATGACCATGATATTTATTTAGGCATTCATGTCCCCCAGAGGTTTAACCCTTTTCCTCTAGTGTGACTCTAAGCCCAAAATGTCAGCTTTGCACAAGACTCATATCTCATCGTTTAACAGGCTAATTGCAAAGCGATTCACCTCCGCACATTTATATGCTCCTCACAGGCTGAACCAGTTTGATTTGAATAGTACCACCATCGACTTTTACATTTTGGCTCCACTACTGGTAAGGCTAGAAAAGCAATTCATCATATATTATAAATTCACTGTACTGTCTAGCACCAAAGTGGCTGCTAGCGGGGCTTTCAGCTTTCAGCATTGTTTTCTCTGTAGGATTTTCTGACTGAATCTTTGAATAGACAGTACAACGTACAGAGGCAATGTGTGTACAGGAAACTTCCTTCACTGCAAGGACTTTGAGATTTGATTCTCAAAGTCAAAAGTTGGACTAAAATCAATAAATGTGAATGCCTTACTGTCCTCCAAGGGTCTGATGATACCACTAACTGCATCATCAGTGCTCCTTCCTTGTCTGTCCTTATTCTAGCTCTCCACTTCAGGCCTTTTGCTTGAGTCGTTAGTGAGAACAACCCTGTCTCCTACAAAATTACAGTACATTTCCATACAACTAAACTGCATTCTCAATTACATTTCGAGGGGATATTTTGTCGCAGATAACGGTTACAGTTTTAAACACATGGTTAATGTTGTAAATTGAAACAAAACAAAACAAAGTTTGTTAGGTTTAGGCAACAAAACTACTAGGTTAGATTTAGTATAAAAAACAACACAATTTGGCTTAAAAGCAGTATGTTTCACACGGGACATGAACACTAGTCTCCCGGGGGAAATCCGGTGTTTGTTTGACCCATCCACCTCTTCTCCTGCCCGCCCAGTAGTGGACTTTCTCACTTGTTCTACTCGTTATTATGCCACATAACTTTCAATAAGTTTATTATTCCACGCAACTCTCATTGCTCCTTGTACTACATCACTTGCTGCAGCTGTCCGTGGAAGATTTGTGATATGTCAAAGACAAATGTAATCCACGATAAAATATGTTTCCAGCAGTTAAGTTGTATGGGAACATCATCTTTAGGAGACAGGGCTGGGGAGAGAGTCTAAAACATTATTGCACTGATTGGGAAAATCATGGGTTTGGAACCTGAGGTAGAAGTCGTTATAGATCATTAGCTTTCTGTAAGTCATTATGTGTCAGAAAGAAACAGAAGAGTCAATACTGCTCTCTCTTAAGTAAGCATGGTCTGTTTTCCCTGTAGTCCCCGACTAACACTGATACCAGCAACCGTCGCCGAGGTCCCTCCTCATCCATGTGAAACCCCTTTTGTCCTCAGCCATCTTCCTCTCCACCTCTTTCTTCGCTCCCCCTACCGTGGTGTCCCCAACATAAGTTCTTTGATGTATAATTGAGTTGTGCGTTGTGCTCCCCCTTACTTCCAGTCTTTATTCTGTGCCCCCCCCCCCTCCAGGACCCGGCTTATAGAAAAGGTAGGTTAAAAGGAAAGGAGAAAAAAAGAGGCAGTAGAGGAAAGGAAATTGACAGTGCTTATGAGAGATTTTGGAAGGAAAGAGGCTATTGGATTGTAATACAGCTACATTATAAGAAAAGTGTAAGGCAGCTAAGAGCTACTGTTAATACAAACCTTAGGCTAAATTTCAGCAGTTGCTACAAATGAATCAATAAAATGCTATTATGAAATGATGTTGCATGACCAAAGGGGATTGAGACAGTCGGAGACGCAGACAATCCTCGACACTCTCTCTCATTGAGCACTCTATAACTGGTGTCATGTCTCATCAACGAGATGTAATTTAATTTGACAACGTCACATTCTACTAATTGAGATAAAGAGAGAACTGAAAGGGGAATGAAACGATGGAAATAACAGGTTGGGAAATTTGCTTTGTTGTAGGAAGTACCAAATTGCCATGTAATGATGACTTTACACAGGAGATGATTATACACGTTGCCGTTCTGCATTAGTGTCATTGGTGCTGCTAGTGTTTATTTAGAGATCTTTCATCATAGAATATGGACACAGCCTAAACCTTGTAAACCTCAGGTACACTTTGCTGTAATAGACTGATAGTGCAAGTGTTTTTGTCTTGAACATGTCCATCTTCTTCCTACATGCAGTACTTTGCTTTGCTTATCTCTCTGTCCCCACTCTTCTCTGCTGCAGAGCTACATGAAGTGATTGCAAACGGACCCCAGTAGTGCCGCGGTTTCTCTGTACAGGCTCGCAGTCTGTTCAGATCTGTTTGTCTTTCTGTATCTGACTTTTTTAGTTCAGTTCAGTTCCATTCTATTCAGTGCGATCAACGGGGTTTGGCGCGTGCACGTTTGGTGCTTATTTTGTGGCATATATACCGACATGACAATACTTCTCTCTTATTTTTCATGTTATCCACTTTCTCATATAATTTCAACTCAGCAGCTACACCACATACATGTCTCAATTCACACATACCATGTACAGACAAACACTATATATCTATAAGGAGATTTCCTTACATTTGTGTTTGAATTGCTTTTGACATGTTTCATGAAATGAAAAATGTTATTCTTTGTAGTCCAGTTCAGTACAGTACAGTACAGAGGAGGCAAATGTGTCAGACAAATATGCTTTACTGGCATGGCCATGTTTTCTGTTTCTGTGTCGCTAGTATCAGCTGAGGTATTACTGACTCTGACCGGAACAGATGGCTGTTAAAGACTTTAATGCTGTAAAGAAATACTTCCTGAAATGTAGATTCAAATATTTTTGGCAGAATTTTTTTATTCTAATTGCTCATAATTTCTACCAGGCTGATCTGTCTGCCTATTGCCTCTCCCACTCCTTATTTCTCTCTCTTACAGTTGTTGAAAATAAAAAGCCTGCATACTAATGCATATTTCAGTGTTCCTTGTTATTTTGCCCATCAAACACCCCCGATCATATTAGAGTTCCTTAGCTGGTAAGCAGATGGAGGCATTTTTAATGCCCTGGTTGTGTGGCCCCCACTGAAAGCTAGAGATGGGAGTGATGACTTTAAGCTCACACACTCACACCTGCTGTCCTTTTGGGAGTAAGCACTGGCATTCTTGAAGCACTGGAATGATGCATGGGAAATTAAAGGCACCTGGGGTCATAGTGCAGGAGAAAGGCAGCCTGGATATATGTACTCAGATGTATCTGCAATTGCTTGAAGTCTGAATTATGCATTAGACGGGATACATGTATATTTCTGCTTGTGTTTGTGTGTGTTTGAGTGTGTGTCTGCGGAGAGTCACCTGAGACATTAAGACTCGTGGAAGGTGGAGCCTCATCTGCCCTTGCGATACCCCGTGCCCGAGGCTGCAGATAGAAAGAGATGTTGATATAGAGTACAGTGTACCTATAGGACCAGACTGCAGAACGGAGAGATTCAGGGGTACACAGAGTTGACACTGAAGGGAAAACACACAAAAGGCTTGAATACAAGCACACGCAGGGATACAAGGAGGGAAGAGAGAAAGGCAGCGTATCTATTGAAAAACAGCAGAGTGCATTGAATCCCATGTGACGTTGCTGAGATGGCCTCAACAGCAACTTGGACAGCATAGTTTGTTTGAGAATGTGCTGCGTAATGTGCAGCTTCTCTTGGTCATCGGCCCCAAACACTGCTGGTGTTACATAAGGAGGTGCCATAGTTAGTAAAGTAAAGTTGTCACGTCAAGCAATGGGATGTCTTGTTTCTGTGCCAATGGCAGAAAAATTGCGACAGAAAAATTGCCACAAAAATGCTGACAAGAGCGAATGAGATCAATGCTGCTATTTAAAGTCGACTTAAATTGAAAGAAAAAGAAACTTTTAAGTTAACTGATCTCTACTGAAGCTTGTGGCGATGAGATGGATATGTGAGTCACTACTAAATTGTTTCGTCAAAATACCCACAAACAGTAAGCGGCAAATATGAACACTGTCAGACTAAATAACAGAGTAAAAACAAAAAGGCTATTCTGTCTGATTATCAGGTAGGGGTAGGAATCACCAGAGGCCCCTTGATACAATTTTGTCACGATGCGTAAACCACGATATCCGATCTTATCGCGATTTTAAACATTTTTTAAACATTTCAAACATTCTGCGATGTTGTAATAAGATATATTCTGATACATTATGATTTATTACTTTTTTCAACTGCAAATTATGCAGTTTGTCAACATCAGTTTTATCTAATAAGATACAGTTTTCACTCTGTTCATCTCAGACACCACGGACTGGTGGTTTCAAACCTTCTTGCTGTGAGATCACACTGTGAACTGAGACATCACACCCCATACAAAACTCGTGGGCACCAAAAATGTAAATAGATGGGTTCAGATGGGTTTTGTACCCTACATATAAACTCCAAAGCAGTTTAAAAGACACCAAAAAGGAAGAATATAGTCTCTTTTAGGATCAGGGTTGTCTCACACCTGTGTTCTGTGACACTGGAGATTACAGTAGTAGAGATGGTCAGACGGACTGTCCATATCAAAGGACAGAAAAGCCTTAATGTCAGAAATACTGTTGTACAAAATACTGTCAGAAGTCACATTTTAGCAGGTTTTTATCATAGATTAGCAGCTTTGGCTACAGTGACTTGTCTCAAGTGAAATGTCAACCTCTCATAATAAAAAGATGATCAACCCTTCATCCAAGTATTTGCACCAAGCACTCGTTTGGAGGTATGCTGATTTTCTTGTGTGTTGCTCAGACGCTCTGCTTTGTCTTTCTCTGAATCTCTATCCCCCTCCTTCACTTCATCTCTCCCCTCTGCGTTAGTTCCGGGTAATTGCCGCAACAGTGTTTCCCTCATTCCCAGTGAATCCAAATCAGACCACTTGTACTGGTGAGTGACTGCAAACATAATCCAGCTCCCATAAAAAGCCTCTCCACCACTATGTAAAGTTACCGCTCAGTATTTGATTATGGAGCTTTGTGATGCTGTTCCAGATGTGTACCTTCACAGGTGATTGCCCTCGATGTGAATAGTAAAAGATTATAAACACGGAGCAACAAGAACAAGCAGTGCCCGGCTAATTGAACAAAGCACAGCGCCAGTTTACATGATGCTAATGAAGCTGTACGGGTCTATGGATGCTGCAGGTTGATCTCTCTGCCTCTTGCTCTGCTCTTAGTCACATACCTCTGATATGCACAAGCACAAATACAAGCTGCCTACATACACAAACTAAAAACACACGCATCGCTTCAGCTGGTCCCCGATTCCCCTATGTCTTTAAAAGAAAGTGTGGACTGATTAAAGTCAGAGTTGCATGGGGAACTGTGAAAAATATGACTAAATAAATAAATAAAGCCAGAGTGTCTTGCCCCTCCAGGCATCAGCCGTTTATATGATAATCAGCTCGACTCTAATTTGCATTTAATTCTATTTTAAAAAATGACTTCTTAAAAAAGAGAAGTGGAGAAGAACGGGAAAAAAAATTATGTATGAGAACAAGATATTCTGTAGGAGGAAAAGCAAACAGGTTTTGTTATCATTTACCTTTCGCTGTCTTTCATCAGGTAGTTAATTTTCTTTTTTTGTCAATATGACTTTTCCTCAAGGGCCAGAAGAACATACTTGAACTGTATCTTTACTGCATGTTCATTTGTATACCTATGAATCCCAGTTTGCTTTCTTAACAGTTTTAATCCCATCATTCCCTGTGAACGGGGTAATTCTTTCTGCCCTGTTGGCTCGAAAGGCAGCCGTGGACTTGAAAGCCACTAGCAGGGCTCTGTGCTTACATTATTTTTAGGGTTACAGACGAAAATTAAGGGGCAACATTTTTTTTGTAAAGAAATAACATGAAAGCCTTAATGCACTGCTTTTTAAACATTTACCATTAAACATACAGTATGCAATGCAAAGACACAGAGGAACACTGACTGTAACTTGGAGATTACTAAAGAAATTAACAAATGCATCCCTTTTCAAACAGTTTAGGCCGGGTCTAATTCTTTATAGGCTCTTGAAATCTGGGTTGGAGTTTAAGCATTTTATCTAATCTGAATCCAGTATCCATTCCGCTTATTTCATCTTAATCATTTCAAACCTCTTAGTGAACCTATTTATGTTTAGTGTTCAACTTTTGAAAGTTGCCAAAATTATGAATAACAAAAACTCAAAAGATCCAGAAATCTGTAGGTTTTAAGACAAACAGTTTTGAGTGGCAGCCTAATTAAAGGTGCTAAAGTCAAAATTCAAAGCATTAATATAACAGCAAACAACTATTTGCTATGTAAAGATATAGTGGAGTAATATCTACCTGAGCAGAGAATGAAGTTACACTAATTGTGTGTGTTTTGTATTCCGAGTTTCTGCTTTGTTTATGTAACGTAATTCAACCTAACACATTTTGTGCCAAAGATGCTCTGTATATAAATAAAATAAAATAAATATTTACATAGCAGCAGAAATGATCAAATCTTGATTAAAGATGAGTTTATACATTGAAATAACTACTTGTGTTTCTTCTTACCTTAATCTGAGACGAAGCATCTCTCTAACCCCAACTAGTCGTTTTCTGTGATGCTTAAACTCAACCCAACCTTCACCTAACCAGTTATCTTAAAACATAACCTAACCTTAACCAACTGTGGAGGGTAATGGTATGGTATTAGGGAGGGGAAACAGACATCAACACAACAGCAAAGTTTCCTTTTGGCTTAGTCATGGAATTGATGTTAGTTGGCAACAGCTGATATGACCTTTTCAATTTTAAATTAAATAATTGGCTAAAAATTAGAAGCTGCTAACTGAATGTTTGGAAACCGAACTTTGCTAATAAGAGTGTCAGAACTTTAAAATATTTACACCAGTGCGCCCAAATCATCTTTCACTCGCATATGAGCGAAATGCTTGCACTGTAGAGCCCTGAGTAGATTGAATTCCTGAACCATCTGAGAAAATCAGATGAGGGTGTTTAGCATCTGCTCTTGAGCAGTGGTAGTGTTGTGCATCTCCCAGTTGTGAGCCTATTACATGTCCTTGTCAGTTGAGCTTATCCCCCAACGTGCTGCTGTCCAGTTAGATTTGCTACATTTACCATTTCAATCAGACATATGTATACTTACTGTAAAATATACTATAGCTCTATAGCACATGTATTTTTCATTCTGTTTTATGTTTTTGTTCTGTTTTAAAGGCTGTTTCACTGATTTTAGTAGTATTCAGAAAGGAGGTTTCTTAATGGCCTTGGGTTCCAACATAGCTACAGATACCACCTTTAAATAGAAACAAATTGTTTACTTCCACTTTTAGCATTCTCAATTGAGATGGATAACTTTCCCCAACAGATAGAACGAGGGTGCAAGACTTGGCGATGTGGCCCGTCCTTGTACCCTTCCCCAGGGATCAACCCATCTGTCTCTCTCCGGCTGTGTGGATCCCTGCGGCATGCCGGACCTGATTACCTTTACATTTAAACAAACAGTCCTGGCTCTTCGGAGGCAGTCGACCATGAGCTCTGACAGGGGTTAGGCAGTTGATGGAGAAGACTGATCAGGAGATAAAGACGTTATTTATTTCTTTTCTCTACTGATAAAAGGCCCTGTCCATGCACACAAACACACAGACACACATCCTTGCCCATTGGCCCTTATCCTAACCCCTTCCTTTAACCATCAATACCTCAAATTTGACTTTAAATCCTAATTGTAACCCAAGTCCTTCTAAATGTTTTAGCCCAAACTCCAAGGCCATTTAAGAAGTGAGAACCACACAAAAAGGACACTCTTAACAAAAAGTCAATCTAAGCTAAAGCTAAAAACTGAAAGTGCAGGAACACATCACGTAATGAATACACACACACAAACACAAATTCATAGGCTGTCCTTGCTTTTCAAAAGTGGCTCCCCTCACTGTCTGTTGGTGTGGAATAATTTTTTTCGGCTGAGTGCTCCTCCAGAAAACCGCCCATCGCTCAGCCCGGCCACAGAGTGGACAGAGAGGAAAGAAGTGAACGCGCAAAATGGAATGAAAGGAGGTTATAATGTGAGGCATTTTTTGCCATCAGTTTCTACACCGTACACAAAGACTTGCTCCATATTATGTGTTGTATTATGTCTTCTCGACCAGTTCAACAGAAATTCATTGGGTACAGGAGGTCAAGTGAATTGCCAGGAAAAGGCAAACTGCTGTTAGAAAAGGGGAGAAGAAATGAATGGCAGCTATACGTGGGAAGTGCATTTAAACAATATCGCCAATCCAGTCAGTGGAGCAATTGATTTTCTGACATGACCAATCATAATCCAATAAAACGGAGCTACAGTTCTTAGGATGAGACATACACACATCAGATTGGTTCTAACCTGATCTTACTTACTGTCATTTGTAGTGGCATTTCTATTAGTCTCTTTATGAGTGGGTATAGCTTTTTCACTTAATTTAAGATCAGCTCTTCTCATTCTTTCACTGCCTTGTTACCATCACACCAGGAATCCTCCGAGAACTATGGCTTTTTGTGACTGATGCTCCCGCTGCGGCACCAATGAATTTGCTTTTACTGTCTCAGACACAGACACAGATATGCAATAACGAGCCAGAAACAGAAAAATCATAGTGAAAAAGAATCCTTTTCAACTATTGAAGCCAATAAATAGCATGTGACCATATTATATTTAACAGGTATTTGCACTAAATTAGACAGAAAAAAGGAATAAGCCGCTGTGTGTTGTAAATCGGAGAAGGGGAGGAGACGGCTTTCAAGTAGCAGTGTCTTTCATTGCCACATTTTGCATATTGTAGCTTTGCTCTTTCCCTCGGTGCACTCTTTCTTCTGTTCCTCTCAAATTGTACTCATTTTTATGGTAGACTTCATAAGGTTATTTGAGAATATGTGCACTTAGACAAGCAGGGACTGAAAAAATACAGGGTTTCTCCACTTACCTAATAGGTAGCCCTGCAATTGCAAGTTCTATCTTCTATTACTGTCTGGCTTGAAGGTTCATTAATTGACCTCAATTCCAGTATACAGGAATGTTCTTAAAGGAGCAGTGTGTAGGATCTGGCGGTTTCTAGCGCTGAGTTTGCAGATTTCAACCAACTGAAGCCTCCCCGTGTGCCAAGCGTGTAGAAGAACTACGGTGGCCGACATGAAAACGTAAATGGCCCTCTCTAGAGCCAGTTGTTGTAAGAGTGTGTGTGTATGTGGGAAGTGAGTGGTGAAGCAAGAAAGAGAGAGCGGCTGCGACGGCACCGAGTACCGTTATCGACTCCAGCCCAAGCAGGAAAAGTTCAGTTTTGGTTTGTCCGTTCTGGGCTACTGTATAAACATGGCGGTGCAACATGGCAGACTCTCTGAAGAGGACCCACTCCCTATGTAGATATAAACAGCTCATTCTCCCTAAATGTTACACACTGGTCCTTTAAGCACCATATTCACCAGACAGTTTATTTAAGTTTCTTTTCCACCTTACCTCGACAACTCTTAGACTCTCAACGCTTAGACATACATAGACAACTAGCTCATCATTCCAAATTATTGTACAAAGCACAGTGAGTGCTGGCACAGCTGCCATCCATCAGCTTCAGAACAAAGCTCCACAGAAATCTCTCTTCCAAGAATGCATCATTCCTGGAATTGGAGGTAAACTACTGATAGGCACACCTATCTGCAGATTGCATGTTGTCACTCAGGCACTGTGTCTCTCAGCTCAAACTGAGGTCAAGATACAATTCAGCACTCAGGCTGCAATGATGGCATCAGCCACCTAGGCTTTACCACTGGGGCTGCTCAGATTGATGGGCTTTATAAGCTGGGTTTCAGCCCCAAGCACTGTGTCCATCGCGATATCCCAGGTACATACAAGACGACTGCAGCTCCATACCTCTGGGAAAGAGTGGGCTTTAAAGAAACCCTTGTCACAACTGTTGCCATGAGAGGAATTATAATGACAGACATCCTTTTATGAGTAGTGCTGTCTCATCGGTTTGTGGATGTTATTGCTATGACATACGATTTAAAGTTGTTACTACCCCCCTTGGGCCTGATGGCTCATTTTACCAGGGACATGGTTGGCCTTCTCCACATGCAGCACATTACCATAAGTGTTTGATCTGTCTAGATGGTACTGAGATTGCGAGGGTGCACACAGTTCTGGGGTTTGAGGTCTTTGTGAATCTCATTCCTTTGGGGGTATTTCCTGGGTCCTCTCTAATCTGTTTGGCACCACTGGAGAGAACAACAGCTCAATAATTTGTTACAGCATCTGTAATCTGTGGCATGTCCTAAAGCCTTTGTACTGCAAGCATGATTTGTTATAATAATCATTATTACACCGTGAATACAGTACACAAACACAAATTCTTAACATACTAGATGCGTGTTTATTTGGAGAATTCAAACCGTTTCAGAGGAAACTGAACCACACTCTGGCTTATCAGCAGAGTATAAATCATTTTTGTATAATTTTCCTCATTTACTGTTGGAGCCTTGCAGATGAAGGACACTTAGTCTTGTTTCGATACCAGTGAATTATTGATAAGCTAATTTCAAATGTGAAATATGGCTTTGTGTGTCACCTCTATGATTAATTTAAGTGTTCTCGTGATTCACCTGCTTCAGCATCTCTGTCAAAGTTGCACACTGTGAAATCATTACCGTCGCTCTGACCTCACCTATTTATATACCATAGTGCGTGTTATATATCCATCCAGTAGTTGGCAGGGTTGTGGTTATCTTATGGTTATGGTTATGGTTTTATTTTCCCCTACGATCACATCACACACTAGCCATATAGTAGGGGCACTTGGGCTGATCAGAGCATCATTTGGGGGGAAAAGAAGCAAAAATAAAGCATTGAAAGTAACCCATTAGGGCACAGAAATGATTAAATAAAGGTTTTTAAAAACAGGGCATGGTGGCACTTAAGATTTAAAATCTTTGGATTATCTATTGGCTCATCCATAATGCATGTTGTTTTCCTCTTTTTAAATTGTGGTACTAAATGGTGCACAGTAAGGTGGTGAAACAGAATGTTGAATTTTAGCTGAAAGAAAGGGTCGTATGTATTTTAATAGTAAGGTGTAGTGCGTTAAATAGAAATAGTAGTAATTTATGTCCACTTTTGACAGTTTGCACTTCTTGTAGTTCAGTGTTACTTATTGCTCCAAATGCTATCCCTAAATGGCTTTGAAACGGCCTGTGTGTAGTCGGTCAGTCATCAGTGTGGATTGTTTTATTTGGCATCTGAAGAGCCTTTATACAGGCAGTCACAGGCCTTTCATTGATATTATTTAATTTTTGCTTAACTTCTTGTTTATTGGTCTCACGCTCGTTTATTAACTTGTGAAACACTTTAAGACACTTGCTTACTTACATTACTGTTGCTGTTGGTTGATTCTTAATTATTTAGCGATTGATTTCCCCCAAAAAATAACTTTAAGTTTCAATAATACAGTTTATTCCAGATCCCTCAGTTATTTAGCTTCAACTTTGATATGATATAATCATCGTGGTGGTCTGGTCAAAACATATCTTTTCTATTAATAAGGGCTATTGTCAGCTTTTTGCATTCTTTTTGTCCTTCATTCAGAGAGCGCAGACCTCTGCCAACGCATGACTGCAAAACAGATCAAAGCTCACAGCTGGCGGTACCGTTAGGTGGTCGGCTTATTATTAACACGGTGTGTTTCCGCGTAACGTATCGGCGGGTGCCTCTCTCATCCAGCAGCCTTGTTATGTCTGTATAACATTACACTACGTTTTCTCTCATCCTGTCATCTACCGCTTTTTTCTTTCTCACCGCGGACGGCCAGCAGCTCCACAAATCGACACACTTATTTCTCTGCTCTCAGAAGGAGGCGGCGTCATCAACGCGTCATCAGTTACACTGCGCATGTGTTATACCCAGTCTTAATGTTCTGGCTGATCGTAATCCGTAAAAAAATTCCTGAATCCGGATCATGAACCGGATCGCCACCAAAATGTAATAGATTGTTCATTGTGCCACACCCCACCCCTCTAAAAGATTTCATTCAAATCCATCGGGAACTTTTGGAGTAATCCTGCTAACAAACAAACAAACAAACAAACAAACAAACAAACAAACAAACAAACCAACGCCAGTGAAAACATAACCTCCTCCCTAGGCCTTTGGCCTTGGTGGAGGTAATAATAGATAACAAGGTACCATATGAAAATTTAAAATGCCACAACACAAAGTGGAATACTGTTTCTTTGCTGAGTTTGTGTTTTCTACTGTATATCTGGACAACATAGAGTGTATTGGCATCCTCACAGTAAACCATAGCAACTTGCTCCAGCCAAAAAGATAAGCTGAGTTCAAATCTTACAAAGTTTGTTACATCAGTTTTACCCATGTCTGAGTCACCAGTCTTTTTAGTTAACATATTTTTCTTCCCTTACCTCTCACTTAATTATATTGCTTCTTTTTCTCCTCATTTGCGATACATTCCCTCACGTCGGTCAGAATAATGCCAGCGGCAGTGTGACAAAGCGCCACATGTGGGAGGCAGTGACGGAGGGACAAAGGTTGTGAGAGGCAGGCAGTGAAATGGTGAGCGGAGCTGGTACAATCACATGCCTGCTGGGTTGGAAGCAGAGAGCAGACAGTCGGGGAGGAACTGAGAACCTTGCGAGCGGTATTGGTGTAATCATGGCTCTATTGTAGCGAACAGCTGGGCCTCTGGAGCTGTGAGCAGCAGGGGGCCAAAGCCTGGGCACTGCCCCTGCAAATCACCACGTCTTTAACATTTCTGACAAAATAAGAACAGTGCATTGTACTCAGAAGTCTGTGGGTTTGCCATGGCCTTTACCAGATAGAACAAAAACTCCACTTGCATGCCAAAGACTGACTTTTACCTGCCATTTCTAACTGAATCAAGAGGAGGCCAGGCAGAATGTACCTGGATGTTTGGCCTACTAGTAGCAGGGCCTAAGAATAGCAATATCAGTCAGTGGGTCAGTTGATCAGTTGGTCAGTTAGTTGGTCAGAGGGTCAATCCCAGCGGGCAACTCCGGGGTCCGAGAAGTGAAGTCAGTGCGGAAGTGCCTTAAACTTGCATTCTTTATAATAGCCAGCAGGGGGCAACTCCTCTGGTTGCTAAAAGAAGTCTGACTATAAAGAAGTCTATGAGAAAATGAGTCTACTTCTCACTTGATTTATTACCTCAGTAAACATTGTAAACATGAGTTTATGTCTCAATCGCTAGTTTCAAGTCTTCAATACAGCATGATGTTCATTTAGTAAATTATGGTCCCATTTAGAGTCAAATAGACCATAAAGCAGGGGATGCTTTAGGACGTGGCTACCTTGTAATCGACAGGTCGCTACCACGGCGTTGTCTGGTCTGGGAGTTGTCCGTGTTTTCCGTGTCTTACAACTTTAACCATTTCACAGTGTATTTTCAGTTCATGAAAGTTAATTGTAACATTTTGATCACCTAAAAATATCTGTATCTGTAATCATATCTGGTGATGTCACGGTGACCACATCCACTTCTTATAGACTGTCTATGGTCAACCCATCTGTACGATTTAGTGAGAGGTGGTGAATCACATCACTGCCCAATGTTTGCCGTTTGCATTTATCGGTAAATAAGCTTAATCGGTCACAGACACAATCAATAGAACATTACAGTATTTAGCAGAGCAGCATCTTTTGCTTATCATCAACGATCTGTAGACCATTTGGTTAGAAAAGCTCAGGTTGAATACGTGACATTTTCCTGAGCACAAAATCAATACAATGTCTGTGTTGTTATAAATATAATAGATAAGCAAATCCTTAGCAAATTAAGTACTTAAGCATGGAGAGGGATGCTGGCGTGGATCCGAAATAGTGCTTACGGCGGTTTCAGGTCATTTTCTTCGTGATGAGTTAACTTACTCAGAGTTTGATTGTCAAAAATGGTAATGAATGTATCCAATATGCACTTAGCAGGTGAATAGAGGAATACTAACCAGCTGTGATGGAACCATGTTTATCCTCCATGAAAAAAAATACAGGCATTATGGCATAAATTCCATAGCTGATGGAGACCAATCTACATTTCCTCAGAGAGAAGGGAAAGTGCAGAGTAGAGGTATTACTTTTGCAGTCTGTTTTTTTAATGAGTAACAGCGACATGCTACCAATGCAAGATGTTTATAATTTCCTCATAAATCCTTGATCTTTCACATTCCGGCTGATAATGACTATTCTTTTTAACAAAAGTGTTACGTAGAATGCTAACAATATCATTTTTTATAATATTTTGCTGTCTCCTCTCGCTATGCTTTCAATAGCACCGTACTCTCCATTGCCAAAGTTGTTTGGATGATTTGCATTTTTTTTTTTTTTTTTCAACAAATCATACACTAATTTGGGGCTTTTAGTTTGTGCACCTGAAGAGCATAATTTGCCTTCACACTGCAGTCTGAGTGAATTTGGCTTCAGTTCTTCCATCACTAGAGTGACGTATAAATGAATTAAACAGTGTGCGCTTGTTGTTGGACAGAGTATCATCACACACTGTCGGGACTACTCCCACAAGGACTCCCTGGAGGAGACAGCTGACATTAAACCACTGGAATCCATTACACTTAAAGCTCCAGTCCTCAGTGGACTTCAGCCCCTGTCATCCCTCAAGGTCCCCGACAGAAGCTGGGCTATGTAGTCTTTGAGGGCTGACCGGCCTTTGACTCTCCTGGGCCCCAGAAGTCATGTTGAACCTGAAATTTGTCTCACAGGAGACCAGCACTCCGCTGCTGCCTTCAGCCCAAGCAGTAGAGAGTGCAGTGCAAACACCAGCATATTACACAGCAGAGGTGCAGTAAAAAGCAAATAGGGACTCCCCTCTTTATTAGAGATATCTCATGGCTGTTAGTGACAGGCTTTCACTTTCATATGCCCATGTCTGTGCTCTCGCTTTCTTTCTCTTCTCACATTTTTGTTACTCATTTTGTTCCTGCAGTGGGTTTGGAAAGTAATGAGACCCTTCACTCTATTTTTCAATTTAACTATTACTTCCTCACTTTATCATGACAAAGTTAAAATGGACAACTGAAACATCACATCTACAGCAGATACAATACGTGTTCAGACCCTTTATTTATTACTTTGTAGAACCACCATTGGCAGCAATTCCAGCTTCTGCGTTGGTCTTCCTAGATATCCCTTTTATGTAATCCCATTCTTCCCTGCAAATCCATCAAGCTGTGTCAATTAGGACTGAGTGCATCAGTGGTCTGTTTTCATTGGCGTTTACTGTGGGAGCCACTCAAGGACATTCAGACTTCTCCTGAAGCCAATCCAGCATCATCTACACGGTGTGACTTCATGTACTAAAACATGGACTTTTGGTTGACTGCGTTCTGGAGCAGGTTTTCTTCCAGGATCTGTCTCTGCCCCTGAGAAGAATCCATCCCCATAGCAAGTAGTTAGTCACCACACTTCATTGATATGGTACTGTATTAGCCAATTGATGATCTAAACTGTGGCTTTCACCAGATGTATGATGCTGGCATGATGTGGAATATGGCATTCAGGCCAAAAAGTTACATATTTTGTCTCATCACAACAGAAAATCTTTTCTGTCATGCTGCCAGACCTTTAAGTGCTGTTTGGCAAATTTCTTCTGAGCTGTTATGTGTTATGTCTGAAGTGACTTCTATCTTGCCACGCAACTGCAAAGGTCTGATTTATGAAATGCTGCAGTGATGCCTGTCCCTCTGATGGGCTCTGCCATCTCTGCAGAGAAAGCTGGAAGTCCTGTTGGAGTGGCAATTGGGCACTTGGTCCCTTTTTGCCCATTTACTGACTTTGACTGTAGCGCCAGCTCTCGGAAGAATCATGACGTTTCCAGACTTCTTACTTTACACGATGATGCCTACCGTGCTCCTGGGAGCTTTCATTGATTTAACAATTTTTGCACTCTTCCATGGATCTATGCCTCAACCAGGGTTTACGCTAACGTATTTTATTTAAAGTAGTCAGCAGAATGAACTCTTCACAGTGTTTGTGAACTGAGCATATAAACAGAGCAATAAAATAAAAAAAATAGTTTTGCTTTTGTTAATTGAATAAAGTCATTAACCTATATTAAATGTATGTCTCTTTGCATTCCAGGCCCATCAAATTAAATAACTTGAAAATAAGTTAAACGAAGAAGCGGTCTAAAAAATAAAATAATAGGCTGATCGGTCCTAATTCCTCATTTATGAAATTCCAAATAGTGTTGTGTGGCTCGTAGGTCTGTAGCCTACTGAATAGTTCGAAGCTTCAAAGCGTCATTCATAACGTTGATATTCAAATTATTATTATTAACTTAAACATTGCATGTAATAGTCCACCTCTGTCTGTCTCTGTCTCTTTCAAACACACACACACACACACAGCAAGGACCACGGAAAGCCTCGTCTCTGTCTCAGTCAGTTCTCAGTCCAAAAGTCAAAATGAAAAAAAATGCTGTAGATGTAATCATTTCGAAAATTCCAAAAACATTCCAAAATAATTTTTTTTATCTAAGGAAAAATTCTGCTTCAATCCATATTTGTTGGCGTTTAGCCTTTCAAAAACATTTTCACTGCGGTCAAAACACGTCATGAGGAGATATTTGTGGAATTTGACAAAAAGTGTATTGGATTAGAATCACAGTCTCCACCTTTAACAGCGGAGGCAAAACCAAACTTTTGTATAATATAAGTTTAAAAGTTGTCTTGGCAACATACTGTATGTTATAGGTCACAAAATATTTGTCATTTATGTCCCAACGGACATTTTGGCCGTTAATAATTACACCTGCTGGACAACTACACGTGATAGCAGAAAAAGAGCTGGCAAATGCCAGCTAACGTAAACCCTGGCCTCAACACAATACTATGTTGGACCTCTACTGAGAGTTCCTTGGACTTCAGGGCTTTCTTGCTATGTACTGTGGACTATAGCAATGGTTCCCAACCTGGGGTCCGCCAGCTTTGCTTAGATACAAGTAGGGGGAGCTTCAAGGAAAATGAGTTGGGAACCACTGGCCAATAGGACCTTGTTTATAATGGTGTGTGCCTGAAATTCATGTCCAACATACTGCATTTATCACAGATGGCGTTTAATCAAGTTCTGGAAACATTTCAATGAGAATTAAAGAGGATCATAAACAACAAAAATCAACTGGCAGTGTAATAACCAAGGGTCTAAATACTTGGGTAAATTAGGTACTTTTGTGCAGCATTAATACGTTTATAAAAAGGTATATTACATCACTATTTTGAAGCACTGTATCAGAGTGAATTAAAGGCAAAACTTGAAGGAATTAGGTTTTATAACACAACAAGGAGTCTGAGTAGTCTCCAGTAAATACAGTATGCTCTTCCTTTAAACATGTGCCTCTCTACCTCTCTCTCTGTACTCAGTATGTCTCTCCTCCTCCTCTCCTTCCATAAGTAGTAGCTCTCAGAGGGAGAAGAGGGTGATTCCTGCAGTGCACTTCAGATAAGACACAGCAGGGAACTCTCTTCATCCCTCTCCAACTGTCTCGCCACTTAACATTCTGCTTCCCATAGGAAATAGCCCCCATTTATTCAAAAGCTACAAGGCACTGTCAAGGCTTATATGCAGGAATATGAGCCTTAGGTAACCAAATGGCTTTTGCACTTGCGAAGGAATAGCTAGTGACACATTCAGTGATTCTCAACGAGCATGCACTGGTACCCAGTTTAGCGGCCACTGGTCTCGCCAAGCCTTGCTGGGCGTTGTTTATGGTGTGACTCGTTTATGGAGAAGTAATTGGACAGTCTTATAGGATAATAAAAACAGAGGGATTCACTACATTGCAGTTTGCGCCTGGTCACCCGCATTGACTTGTTATCTGCATCACACGGGTCCAATCAATGGCCTGATGGCGAGGCAATTGAGATCCAGTAGAAGGTACAAAAGGCCAAATCTGATAGCTCTTTACTCTCCTATTACCAGACGGGCTGTAGTGTGCTCTCTGTAGTAGTGGACCGCTGACATGCAGAGAAATTCATCATGATGATCCAGCTGTTTAAATAGGTTCCTTTATTGCTTTTCTCTTAGTATTGAAATGCTCCACTTATCCAAACGGAGCATTTGACCTTCAAAGCCTTCCAGGGGGATAAAGGAAAAACAAGATAAGAATGTATAAGGTGAACGGGTAATGGTTGTGTTGTGATTCTGTTAGCAGGCATCAGAGCATCCAGAGTCTAATAGCAGCTCAAAGATGATCTACTCCTGCACACAGCCCAGCCTGCTCACCTCTGATGTACCACACTGGCACACTGACACACCGTTATGAGAGTTGGTCATCTGTGCTTCTCAGCAAAGCTTTGAACTCTTGGTGCTTGAACTGCTTTGAACACCGCGGCACTGTCAAATCTGGGAGATCAAACCTGGTGTGTGTGTGTTTGTTTACGTATTCGAGTGTGTGACGTTATTTACTGAACCTTGTGGCATTTGACACTGCGAGTTGTTTATGAGTCATTGTTTCACAGGCTGCTGTGTAGAGAGAGATAGAAAACCGGCATGCTTTAGGGGAGGAAACGGATACATCATATCACACACTTTCTCCACACACATCCAGATCTCAGCCTCTTTCCAAAAGGAGGTACACACACACACACACACACGCACACACAACTAATACTCAACTATCAGACTGCCTCCTTGACATCAAAGCTAAGTTGATAAAGCAGACACCTTGCCAGACACACATCCAGGTGCGCACACACAAACAAGCACAAGCAGGAATATTTAATTCATTCACCTAGAGTTTGATTTTGTGTATTTGTATCTATTTAATATGTGCCTGTGCTCCAGTGTCACGCTGCAGGCGGTGGGGTACCTTTTACAGGTGTTTCTAGTTCTCTCGTAAGACAACTTGACAAGCATCATAAATATATCAGAGAAATGCAGCTTGGATGTTTATTTAAATGCAGTTATTGTTGTGGAGGAGTGGATTAGTAACTCTGTTCCTTCACTCTGGAAGTATCGTTGAGGTTTGCCTCAACTACACTGTAAGTGCTGCAGTGGAGCCTCTCCGTGACCAGAGCAGAGCAGAATATGGCAAACTGACCAACTTACCAAAGAGATTGTTTAGTCTTGTTGTTATTTTGGTTCTTCTTCTTCATTCGGCCTGTCTCAGCTCCATCCACACCCCACCTCTTGCCGTCCACTTTGAGCTTCATTTGTGCTCTTCAGAAACCTATGGGTGACATCACAGAGACTACGTCCATATTTTATACAGTCTATGGTAACACCACAGCCAATGCTTTTCCTTTTTTAATTAAGAATGGGTGTTGAAGTTTTGAGGTTTAACCACCTAAGATCTAAATGGGGAGGAAAAATCCTGATATACAGTAGCAATTCTGACTTTCAAATCTGCTATTTTTTAATCTAAAATACATTAACCTTCAATACGTCAGTCTCAGAAATGACCCGCGACGCTGTCTGCACACATTAGACGTCACAATGGGGGTTCCGAGGTTGAGAAACCGAGCCCTGTGGTATCTGTAGCAATTCTGACTTTCAAATCTGCTATTTTTTAATCTAAAATACATGAACTTTCAATACGTCAGTCTCAGAAATGACCCGCGACACTGTCTGCACACATTAGACGTCACAATGGGGTTTCCAAGCTTGAGAAACCGAGCCCTGTGGTATCTGTTGCTCTCTCTGGCAACTGTTGCTCTCCTCGTCTTCCCCCGCGGCCTCACCACTTAGATCTCTCTCCTCTTTCTGTTCCTCAATTCCCATGTGGCTATCAGGCTTAATCTGGTGAGACGGGCCAGATCTGTTCATGCATGTGCAGAGACCAATGGGAGAAAGTTAAGGAAATCAAGCAAAAAGAATGGCAGAAGCAGCGAGACTGAGGAAGTTGTAACGTGAAGTCGTGTAGACAGTTGGCCTTACCTTGCTGTTATGCTGCTGTGTTACCTCGGTGATGACCCCCTGTCCTTAAGAGTACAGTGAGTCATAAGTCTAAGTCACACACACGCACACACACACACACATATTTTGTTACTCAAATAATAAATAATACATACACACACATGTCCACAGACACTGTCTCATCCCATATGTTCATACTGTCTAAGCAAACATACACATTCACACACAAACACACATAGTTTTATAGACACATCAAGACAATAGCACAAGGTAGCATGTATGTACACATACACATGCAAATACACCTCCACACTCCCTTGACACCTGTGCAGACAGACTGTGGGGTCAACTGCTCTCTTACGGTGTCACTTTAGCTTTGGCTCCGGGCCCAGCTCAGTTCAACACCATGACCTCCCCAATGTGGTCACGCTCTCCCCCTGTAGTACTGGACTGTGTGTGTGTGTGTGTGTGAGAGAGACAAGAAAAGGAGAGAATAGAGGCCTCTTGCAAACATTTCTTTCCGGTAATACAGCGGGAATACCTCCCGCAGTCCCGCACAACCTTTTTTTTCTTGTATCTGTAGGCATTCTCATTTCTTATTAATTGTGTTTGTGGCTGTTTTGAGATAAAATTCCAATTAATGAGGATTTCCTCAAACTTACAGACAAGCTGTTCTGCAACACCTGAGGACTCTGTTTCTTTATATGACCTCCTCTTTTTCCACTCGCCAGGTTTCAACACTGACCACGGCCAAGTTGAATAGTACTCTGATATGCAGCCTTTCTGCCCGTTGATATTTCCTAACTCTTAGATTTGAGATACCCAAGGCAATTTTGGGAGGCAACATAGATAGGCAAGGGTTATATTTACAGACAACAAGCTGCGACAAATATCTTCTGGCAATGGGATATCCCGATGCCATTGAAGGTGCACTATTGTGAGAGTAAAATCTGTTTTATCAGAGGAAGTCACAAAGTGAAGCTGCAACAGACATTCTGTTTAACTGATAAATAAAATAAAATGTATCCTTTGTGCCCACATTAAAATCTGCTGCCAGCTGGGTGTGGTCACTTCTGAAACCGTCTCCATCCACAGGGAAGTGAGGAGAAAAGTTCAGCTCAAAATGAAAATTGAGTCATTATCTTTCCGCGCCCATATCATTTGAGGTTCCTGTGAAGTTTGTAGGACCACCACAGAGCGAGATAGCACCGTGGTTTCATCTCAGCCTTCCTTCAAACCTTTGAACGGAAATGTCAACGGGACAGTCTTTTTAGAGCTGTAAAACAAAAAATGTCCTTTTATACTTCTGACGAATCATGGTCCAAGAGTTTTGTGTCTCCGATGTTGTTGCTCTGACACACAGCAGACTCCGTGAAGAGGACCCTCTCCCTATGTAGATAGAAACGGCTCATTCTAAGCTAACGAAAACGCGACGATTCTTATTATCAGGCGATTATACACTCAAGAAAACTTGCTTATTGATATTATATCCCACTTCTGCCAATAGATCTTCCTAAATGCTACACACTGTTCCTTTATGGGAGAACTTCAGAGGCAGTTGGATTCACATGTGTTTAATCTTTTTCCTCTTTTGTCCATTTGATATCCAGTACGGTTAATATAAGAACATAAGATTTGTTCTCTACAATCTGCCATTTGGAGCCACTGGAGAATTGCTGAGTCAACCCTTTGGCCTGTAACCAATCATGAGTGATTGAAGCAGCCAGTTAATCATTGCTTTTATTTATCCAGATTGGCCAAGAATACATCGTTGTTCTTAGTCGTGATTTTGGGGAGGCGCTGCAGGGGAAGATTATGCACATTCCTAGTCACAACTAGGACATTGTGTTCCAAAAATAATTACTAAAGTAAATTGTAGTCTGTGGCTATGTAGTTAGATAAGGCTTCTGTGTCAACCACATAAAGGTCATAAGTTCAGTCTCTACTTCAGCAGTGGTATATTAGTATTCACCCTGAACATTTCTTAATGTAATAACAGAAAAAAAGATTCTACTACAGTACAGTGTAAATCAAGGCATGTATTTGGATTTTGTCTATCATGCTGTACTCAGTGCCAACACTTCTCTTTCAGAACACACCGGTGGGCAGATCAGTGTTCATGGTGAACGCCACAGATCCAGACCAGGGCACCGGAGGCAGCGTTCTCTTCTCCTTCCAGCCTCCCTCTCCCTTTTTCTCCATCGACGGGGCCCGAGGCGTCGTCACCGTCATCAAACCCCTGGACTACGAGGCGACCGCAGCGTACCAGCTTACTGTCAACGCCACGGTCAGCACACACATAACAGAAACGTTCAGTCTACATTAGCGCAGAGCCAACACTGCCAAACACAAGTCAAATTGATGCATATATTTATTTATATATTTATTTCTGTTTCTATCAGGATCAAGACAAGATAAGACCTCTGTCCCGGCTTGCCAACTTGGCTATCACCATCACTGACGTCCAGGACATGGATCCCGTCTTCACCAATCTGCCCTACAGTACCAACATAGAGGAGGACATTCCCCTGGTCAGTAATACAATCCCACCTGACGCCATGCAGCTTTTATGTGAAACCCTGTAATGTGTCCATTTTCTTTCTTTTCCATCCTTCTCTTGCCAACTTACTCTTCACCTCATTGCTCATCCCCAGCTCCTCCTGTCCCGTGTTCATACTCGTCTTTGATTATTCAGGAGATGTTTGGAGCAGGTGCAAGAGAAATATGGTTTAAAACTGAGTCCTGAGTTATTATCAGGTCATGATATCTCACCTCTCATCCTCCCTCCTGAGTCCTGAGCTTCCCCCCCACCCCCCCACCCCCACAGGAACCCACGCACACCCAAACTCTGCCCCGGGCCCCTACATACAGCTCTGCAAGTGTTGGAGACTATAATTACTGCAGAAGATTTACAGTCCTGCTTCAGGGATGTGAGGCCTCTAGCAAAGGTCACCGGGGCTATAGGATTTATCTCACAATGCCACCACATGTGTGTGAAGTATGAAGTCTTTGGATTGTACAAGGTACTAAGTAGTGGAGTCTCACCATGACCTTACCTTTGTCTTTATTGCAAGTAGGTTTGTAATGAGTATCTAATACACTGAGTGTCTGTTTCCCTGTACACCATTATGTTCACTCCCCTGACTCAGCCCTCTAAACTCAGTTCCCAGGTGGCTAATGGTCCAGCTATTGATGTTTCCACTCAGAGAGAGGGAATTACACACAGGGGCATAATACTGTCCGTCCTTTTTCTGTTCTCTCTCCCTCTATCTCTATCAGTTTTATTCTGCCTCCCCTCCTCCTCCCCCCCTCACTCAAACACCCACCCGCACATCCGTCGTCCCCAGCCCGCACGCGCTGTAGTAGAAATGTCAAGTGCTACATTTGCATGCATATTAACGGGGCGTGACAGAGTCGAAGCCCGGTGTCTCCCTGACTCTCTGATTCATCAACTGTCACCAGGAAGGTCACAACAGGAGGAAGAGGAGGGGGAGGTAAGAGGGAGGAGAAAGAAAGAGAGAAAGAAAGGGAGAGATGTTAGGGTGAAAGGGGAGAGGAAAAAGTTAGATGACGGAATAAAGAGGAGAGAGTTAAAAAGAGTGGCATTACGTCAGATCACAAAGTTGACACTGGTGAGTGGATTCCGCATTTCTCACAGCAGCTGAGCAGCGTTAAGCCTCAGTAATACTGCCTTGGGGTGTTGTAACTCTTGCCTCTAACAGTAGGGGGCAGTGTGTAATCCTATTACTGCCGTGTTGTAGGAGGTGGTCACGGCAGGCGTGCAACCAAAATCTGTTACCGTGCCCCTTTGACCCCACAACAGATACAGACAGGATAACAACAGTGCTTAAAATGAGACAGAAATACACAGAGACACAGGCCAACAGTGCCACTGCGCTTGTACACACACACGCACACGCACACACACTTCCGATGCCCTCATGTGCTATTCTAACAGGCATGTGTCATTTCCATTAGGCAGTGTTGGGTGGTGATAAGCTGAGGGCGTACAGTGACGGAACGAGTGTCAACTGTTCTCAAGGCCCATGACATTTACACGCAAAGGGATATCAAACTTGGATCCCTGTCATAGGTCATTTCTCAAAGGTGTGAGTGCACACACACACACACACACAGACTCACACATGTACAAACCTCCCCTCTATTTCTGCCTCTGTCTCTCTCAGTTCCTGTTTGTTTCTCTGTGGCTGTCTTTCTCTTTTTCTCCAGCCAATCAACCCGTCATCCGTAGAAAACTTTGACAAAGGAGTAGAAGAAAATATTTTTTTTTTTTCAGATGAAATCACAGGGCAAGGTTTTCAGCTGTTAGACCTGTGAGTCCACGCCGCTTGGACTGACGTTTAAGCTCCTTCTAGGACAAACACAATTTGGCTGTCAAATCAATGAGGAGAAAGAGGGAAAGGAGAATGGGTTGGGGGGTAATGCACTGTATAGCTAGAAATGAAAGGATGAAGAGCTGGAGAGGGGCTGGCTTCGGTTTGGGGAGATGTGCTGGTGTTTGTGTTTCTGCGTGTGTGTGTTTGCAGGAGGGGGGATTGTATCTTTGATGGTTGATTGAACATATTCCACTCGTGTGGACAGCTCACGAATTACCTCAGCATCACTTCTTCTCCTCACTCGTCTCTTATTCCCTCTTAGTCTGTCCCTAAGTCTTCTGTGTGTTTGTGTGTGTTTCCCTCTCAGCTAGTGATTGGTGTGAGTCAGTCTCTCTAAAAGGCTTGTAATTGATTCTGCTGTAATTGGTCAATGACAGGAGATGCTTTGGCAGAAATGGAGCATAAACACGCCTTAGACACAATTTGCAGGATCAATGAGAGGCAGCTTGCTTGGGTGTGAGTGAGAGAGCTAGGGGGGGAGGTGAGGGAGCCAAGGAGGAGAGAAGGAAGGAAATTGGGAAGTAGGGAGGGTCTCTCCATCTCTCACTGCAGCACAGGGGTTTTTAAGTATCACCACCGTGTCTGATTGAGGCACGGAGGCTGAGAAAGCTCAGCGGATCAAAGACTTTTCAAACAGCTTTCTCTTTCTTTCTTTTTCTATTTTTGTTTTTCAACTGTCAAACTGTGGTTTTGTCGAGTCGTGGACTCAATGAAAGGAGAAATAAACCCCAATGAAAAGCTAATATAACACTCCATAATGAAAAAATATTTTTTTGATTTGCCTGCCAGGGTGCTGTTTTTTTTTTTTTCCTTCTTGTTTTGCGGTTTTACTGATTTTTTTCCCCCTTTCCAACTGAAGTACAGTGGGACATTGTAAATACAGCGTTCTTACATTTCAGAATAATTTTGTGTCTTTGTGGGAGAAAAGTGCTCATTCATGATCTTCACTAGATAATGGGTATCTGACTGGGAAATATTGTCTCAAAGAATTTACATAGTTGAATCTGATTGGTCAAATCATGCCTATCGTTGACTGATCGTCAAATCTTGTTATTTTTGCTCATTGATCCGCCTCTGTTTAACCTTTATGTATCTATTGAAAAATAGCAAAAACAACAAAATGATTGCCTGAGATACATGTGACTATCGCTTAGCTGTTATTTCAGAATAATGGATAGCGCTGTTTGTTGTGCATGTGTAGGTGCGGCGCTGTCCATAGTACTGAAACAGATAGATAGACAGACAGAGAACACGTCACTTAGTTCAGTTTCTTAGCCTGCTTGCTTGTAAATAGAGCCGCAAACAGTTGTTTCTGCGCTCTTCCCCCTGCTGACTTTGACAGATAACAGTTCATAAATTAAAAACATATTTAGCGCTCTGATTCTGCTACGTTCTTATGTGAGAGCTCTGGTCGATACATGTATTCTTTGACTTAGAAACTTTACTTTTTTATGTTGTTGTTATTTAGTCTTTCTGAGGCCAAGATACTGCACCCATGGTCCCGCAAATTTTGATTTATCTACCATGGTGATTTATGCATGCACACTAAGGAGATCAATTGAAAGCACATGAGTTATTTTCAATTTCTTATTGACAGTTTTATTAATAGGCTGATATATTTATACCAAATAGGCTACATATAATGATTTACTGGCAGAAAGCAAGCCAGTTTGTGTAAAATCAGATATTCAGTACCCCCATAAAGCCCGAATGGACTTTGTTTCATAACCACAATTCCTCGCCACTGCGACGATTCGACTGTGAGATTGGCAGTCAAATCAGTCTCCTGAGATCAATTATTCGACTGTTCACGGACGGATCACCCCTACTCCAGTTACAGATTTCACTGCCATCTTGAAGGCCAAAAATCAACATTACAATATGATAAAGATCATTATCATAATTTTGCGCACATAGCAAAGGCCAAAAAAACATATATGAATCTGATTATTTCATATGCTGTTGACTGTGATGGAATCTACTGTAGAAATGCTAAAAAAATGTGACTGAAAAGACTGCATGCAGCTTATACAGTATGTTTTGTGTGTGTGTGTGTGTGTGTCTCTGCAGGGATACGAAGTGCGGAAGATAACAGCCATTGACCAGGATCTTGGCCGACCGAGAGGCATCGGCTACACCATCATCTCAGGTCTGAGTCACATAATCAATCTGACATCCACAGCACAGAGAGGTGAATCGATCACTTCTTATCATAATCCCACAGCAATAATAGACAAGTCTCATCAAGCACAACAATCAATAACAGCAGAGAACAGCCTCAGAATTGGAGAATAGGCTCGCCCCTAAGCAGTTATTAATCACTGTTTGGTGCAGTTGTGCGGAATCTGCCTTCATTTAGTGTTATCATTCACACGTTGGCTCGTGCCATCAAAACAGGATTATGGTTTGTCAGAGTGACAAATTTAACCTTCGGCAGAAGAGTGTGATCTCCTGATTTTCTGTTCTTGCCTACTTGTGTTGTTCGATTGTTTTATTAGATATGTCACACAAGCAGTTTGTTGACATGAAGTGTCAGTGCTAATGACCGCCTTATTCCTCCTACAATCTATAACTTGTGCTGGTGTTGCTATAACCTCAAAGTTTTACTTTAAAGGAGTCGAGAGGAAGTTACAGTTTGCACAGTGCTGATAAGGTTATAGCAGTGATCCCACTTTAATACTTCTGAAGAGTTTTCTTACCTCTGCCAAGGATGTGATGTTTGTGCCTGCCAGTTACTTTGTCTGTCTGTCTGCCAGGAGGATATCTCAAAAACTCATGAACAGATTTCCATGAAACTTGGTGGACAGATTTACCTTGGGGCAAGGAGCTTTAAGTTAGATGATGGTGTTGATCCATATCTAGGATTGTCAATATTAAGTATCTTGTTATTTAGCATTATTTACTAAAATGATGCGTGTGTCTGTATGTCGTCCTTAGTTTTTCTCGACAACCGTTCAGCCGATCGACTTCACACTTGGTAGGTGTATTGCTGAGGACCCAAGGAAGTGCAATGTCGAGAGCGAGCTCTTGACATCCACGCAACATATTTGTTAGTAGTGCGTTATGTACACACTGTGTAGTGTATTGATTAACACCGCAGAATGGCATACTGGGTACAGCTCACTCTCTATCACTCGCTACAATATTAAAGTTACTTTGAGGAACTTTTAACTGGTTATGAAATATTCTCAGGTTAATACTGATGCCTCTATATGACCTACTAAACGAGACCATCAGCGAGAGGATCGGCTATTTATACGTAGTCATTCTTAATGGTTGTCATCGATGCCACCAGGTCAGATTTCGGCAAAATTAGATTAAATCATGCATGTTCACCAGAAACTCCTTCAGCTCAGACTTCAGCGGGGCCTCCGGCAACACTGGCACCACTGGGACTGAGTGGGGCAGACTGATAGACCCTGCTGCAGTAAAATGAGAGGTTTTCTGAAGGGACTGTGGTGCTTGGAAACCAACACAAAATGAAAGTTCCTCGTAGTAGCTTTAACTGTTACACCGCAGAACGGCATGTTGGATACAGCTCACACTCCGTTGATGTTCATGTGTGCTTTTGCTCCCAAATGACGCGTATACTTTAGCAATGCTAGGGGATGCAACTATGGTATGGCAGGTGTATTGCTCAGGACCGAAGGTAGCCCAGTGTCATGTGTGAAGTTGTTTGTATGAGTGGTTCTCGAGAAAGCTGCAAACAGCAACACTGGAGGTCAAGCAATCATCCCGTTTCAACAGGCATGTTTTGAACCGGCACAGCACTAGTCTATGTACTGACGAGAAAATACAGAAATTATTTCAAGTGCCTTTAGTAAGTTTGCAGGATGAAGAAATTAATTTAACAAACCTTAAGTGTCAGAAACTATTTTGTGGGGGGTAACAGCAATTGGTAAAAGCAGTAAGTGTCGGTGGAGGTGTTGTTTTTATGCATATTTGTCTCTCCGTGCTGTAGCGTAATATTCACACATAACCGCACTGTTTTCCTCTCAGCCTTTGAGTAATGTTACTTGGTGAGGGTTTTGCTTAATGATACTTCAGTGTACTTCAGGAGAGCATTAACTTCTCCCTCTCAGATTTGAGCTGAAAGCCTTCCAGTACACTCCACTGCACTGACCATGGTCACTGTTTGTGTAGCTTGTGTTGAACTTACATGAATAGATGAATGTGATCACTGAAGTGAGTAAAGCTACAATGGAAAGAAGCTACAATAAGCAAAAAGAGAGAGTAATGGAACAACTATGTAGAAGGACACACTGAGTATACATGCACTCTGGTGTTGTGATTATAAATAGATTAAGTCAAAACTCAGATTAATGCAACTGTCATGTTTACACCGTAACCAAGTTATCTTACTCACAGTACGTTTGTAATGGAGTAAGCATAACTCAGTTAACACCGCTCTGTAAAATGGCAATAACAATCTTCTGCATTATTCCTGCTGTAGCATCTATGTAGCACCATCTGGTTTCGTTTGGTGTTTTGATTGTGCACAAAAAGGTCAGACGGTGAAATGGATATTTTATCTTTATGGTTACCGCACATCCTTACTGATATGAACTTGACTATCAAATGATTGGGAGATGATTTAATTTGAATCTGGGTATTTGTGAGTTATTTGTGTGCATTAAAGTCACTGAATGTGTCTTTATTAAAGATATGAGTGTTGCAGGAAAATTCCCTCTTGTTCACCTGATATTTACTTATTTGATCCAAATGTTTTCCGTTTGTTCTTGTCAAGTAAATTCATCAGGAGACGGCTGTTTCAACAAGTTTTTGTAAGATGCAACCCTCTTTGTGCTTACCTCTCCTAGTAAACGCCATATTCCTATTAAGATAAAACACAACATATTTGACTCGGCGGTCCGTGCACTGATGTAATACCGCTTAAATATCCCTGTAGGCTGTTTCATCATAATCAACTTTTCGATCCTGAAGGACGAACAATCCCTGGAAGATCCTTCAGGTCTGAAACATTGATCCGTGCGGTGAAAATAAACACCAGTTGGGAGGATTGCAGCGTGTAGACTGTATCCTTTAAACTCTGCATGCCCCCTGTCGAGCCCAGAATGGTCAGGATGGAAGGACATCGGTGCCTCCAGTACGGCCAGCTGGCTGATAAGGGCTGGCACCGCTTGATAAGCCTGCTGCACCATGGGAATTTTGGGTGATGAAGATATTCATTGTTCTGCCATCTGCTGAGTCACTGCCTGACCTCACAGCTGAACGAAGGAATTTGACCCCACGCGTGTGTGCACGCATGTAAGCATGTGCGCAGTCATGTATTATTTGTGTCGGTGCTTCAGTGCATGTGAGCGCAGTCCACAGCCCAGCCCTCTTCTTCACGGAGCTCACCGTAAACACTTTGCTCCCATTCAGTGCACACACCTACTCCGTCTTACTTACCATCTGCTGCCACATGTTGTATTGTTGTGTGTGTGTTGTGTTTGCTGCAAAGTTGAAGGGCTGAGTTAAGCTCTAGAGGAGAAGAGCATTAAAAAGACATTAATTAGGTGTTGCGATGTATTCCCAGTCGTTGCAAAATCAAGAGTTATAGCACCGCACTAAGCCCTTATGGAGATGGAGCCTGTAGGCTTGATAAAATCATTATAAGTTTGATAGATAATGGAAGTTGAAGGGTGATGCAGTGCCAGTAGATAAAGGTGGAGGGTAAGGTTGTCAGATGATTTTCTATGTGTGTGTGTGTGTGTGTGTGCGCGCTTGTACATGTGTACTTCCTCATATGTCTCTGTCTACGTGGGCTCATGTGCTCTGCTGCAGTCTGATTAGGCGAGGGCGTGCTTGTTTGCAGACTTAAGTGTGACTCCGCACAACGCCTCCCTCGCCTTCCCGCTCTTCGCCCCGAGTGTCCTCAGAGAGTGCGGCTCACTCCTGCGGGACTCGTCTCATTAGTTCAGTAATTAAGATAAACGAGGTTTTAATTGCAGCTGTGATTTATGCTAATGATTGTGGGACTCAAGATGAGGATTTCCTCTCCCTCCTCCAATCAGAGGACAGATCTGGGATTTGATGTGTACAGTACAAGATAGCATCACAGCAGCGCTCTGCCTCCAATGTTGCAGTTGTTATTGTTTGTTATGATGGTGGAGATTCAAGAGGGCGGTTCTCATGGTAAATCCCTGGTCCACAGGGTGGGATGTATCCCTTATTGGACCTCTGACCTACTGGTCTCATTATATATCAAAAGCTCACAACTGATCGGAGCTTTCTGTAGGCTTTTTGATAATAAGATTTTATTTTCTGACCCAAAATGCTCCAACAATAACAGATTATCTCACAAAGGATAATGAAAATAAGGACCTTATTACAGGCCCTTAGTGGTTGTTGCCCTAAACAAAGGTGGTATTGATTTAATGGCCTAATACTTATCATTGTAGATGCTGCTATAATTGCTCCTTATGTTTCCTTTTTTTTAAATGTGAAACAGTGACATCCAAATGCGCCTCTAATACTTAATGATGTAGACCGCTGCGTGTCTCAATTGTGATTTACAGCATTATTATCAAAGCCTAAAGACCAGCTTAAAAGCTGCATTAACCATGTGATGTGTGCTCACAAAACTATTACAAATAACAAGATAAAAAAATAGTTTCTTCACTTCTAATCCAGCAGTAATCATGTTAGTGTGCCTTAGATTGCTGGGAGGCATGCTGGACTGAAATTAAATCATGGGTGGGAGAGATTTTTGTGATGAATGAATTCGGAATTTCTGCAAATGTGTTTGAGAAAGCTGTGCAGAGTCGATGACAAATCATTATTGATCTGACAAAAATTGTAGAGGTGCTCTGGTAATTACCGCTATTACCTAGTTTTCTCCTGGTACTACTAATGTTTGGCCACATATTTGATATGTGATAAAAATCCAAATGCACTTCCCTGATCTGAAACTCTCACCTAAAAGGACTCAACATTTTCTGTGCAATAAAAATAGGATCTCCCTTCATTACATTTTCTGAGTCAGTCAAATCTGGCCATTGGCAATATTTTATCAAGTGGTGCTTTTTACAGTTGCTCTAAATGAGCATTAAAGACCTGTTTAAAGGTTATGTTCTAGGCTCATACTGGTAATTGGCCTATTAGGAGATGTAGGGAGGATGGCAGAAGAATTCCACAGGTGTGCTGGTATCTATTGTGAGTAGCATCCACGTGATCAGGGAATCAAATATCTGCTTGCTCAGTCTTGTTTCACTGGTTGCTATGACTCCAGTCACCGTTGGGAACATTATGTAACCTTTTTCCGTAACTGTTCTAGTCTTACACCCGCTTGATCTTCATTGCGACCCCAGTTTTTACATGTTTTAGAACAATAATCAGTCTGAATAGGGCTGTGTATTGGTAAGAATCTGGCGATATGGTATGTATCATGATACAGAGGTTACAATTCAATATATTACGATACAGTTTATCCAGGCCAGCCATGCGAGCAGCGCGTGGCGGCTGCCTCACTGAACAGCTGCGTGATTCACGCGTTGGTTGTTCACACCAGCTGCGTTTCTGCTGCATTTCTGCTGCTGCTGCTGCCAGCCCTTTCTTTCTACATAGAGCTTGCCTTCCATAATGGCCATTTCATTTCATTATAAATGTCATTCATATTAGCCATTTTCCACTCAAACCACCCCCGTGGACCACCGAGGCAGCAGCACAGACCCCCTCGGTCAGTCTCACTGACACCAACGACCTGACGGACTGACATTCAATAATGTCCACAAAATACACGCTCATGTGAGGATGTCTGCACGCATACATACACACACACACACATGCACAGACGAGATAGAGGGACAGAGGAAGAACAGAAAAGAGGAGATCAAATCAGAGTATGATTCTTAAGAAATATGAAAATACCCCACATTTGGCCCAATAGACGTAAACTCTCTAAAAAGAGCTTGGCTATCTGTGATTCATATTACAGGGAGTTAGAGGCCAACAAGTGTTGTCCAAGAGTATTGCTGTCCGTTAGGATAAGACTTAAGCCCTCGTGTAAACTTAGTGTAGCCTCTGCCCTGTGCTGTAATGATAGTGTAAGAACAAGCAGAATAAAAGTCATCCTAGCGTCTCACAGAATGAAAGGACATCCCCCAAGCCTTTCATATCAGCCTCTTGTTTATCTGTGTGTGCTTGTTTCTATCTCTTTTGTCACACGCAAGCACAACTAATCCCATCTTAAGCCCTTTTCCATCTCGACCCTTTTCTTTCCTTTTAGATGATTCTTCCTCTCTCATTGCATCGTCTCTGTGTTGGGAGAGAAATTGTCCCAAAGCCAGCCAACTCCTAGCTCTCACATTCTCTTGTCTGACCGCATTGGATTTTAATTTGCAGCAACCCGAGCAGAATAATCGTCTAAATTGATAAAAGATGATAACTCAATTTTTCTATTTACTAAAAAAAATCCTTCAGTATTTTGAAGTTTGTGAGAGGCTGCCGAGCGAGACCACATATTGCACAGACACAGTGTAGCCTCAGGCATCCACTGACTTCAATGGCCTTTGTCTTGGGCAGCATGTGAACATCCTGTCTGCCTCCGTCACAGGAGTGAGACGGACGACCCTGTCCAGTGCAGTGGATCCATCTGGCCTTGTGTACCAGCCTCCTCCTAGCGTGCAGGTCAGACGGGTATGGCCACGCCATTTCCCGCCTGGACAAACCGATAAGTAGTAAAGGCGCTTATTTCCCCTCGTCTGCCTTTTCACACATATCTCTATCCTTCAGTGCTGCTACACCCTGATGCTCTGATTCCATAATACCTAACTTGTATCAGGAGGAATGCTGTAATATGGACAAGGCTAATACCTGTTATTCTATGGGGAGCTCTGTTGTGACTGTCGCATCTCTGGGATTTCTCTGGGTTTTCAATTAGACGCTCCGAGGCTCTCCGCAGCCCGTTGCTATGTAATCTCTCAGAGAACGCAGATAGTCTGCGGGACACTGATCACAACACAATTCAAAGTCTAGTCGACTCTAGTAGAGCCTAGCAGTTGTGTTCACAATCCAGTCCAGACCTCACTGGGCTATGATATAAGTCTCATACAGTACAGCAGGCTTCCTCATTTGATCATCTTTAATCCAAACAGTTTCTCAAGTCAGTCCGTTACATGCACTTAACAATTCATACTAGAAATTCAGATTAAATATCTTAAAATGATACAAAATCAGACATTAATGTGTCTATATGTTAAACGAAAACAACCAACAATGAAAAAAAAATAAGAAAGATCCTCCATTCTGCCCTTGATCACATTTGTTGGTTGTTGTCCTCTCAAAGCAAATTATATGATATATAAACATATATATTTCAGCTTTATCTATTGGTGTTAGAGATTCTCCTTTATTTTCATTTATCTACAGGATAAAGGGGATACTGCTGGCTTTGAGAAATGTTATCCTAAGCTATCTGATTCTGAACAAGCACATTTCCAGATGCCAAACCCAATTTCCTCTGCCTCTGTCTTCCAGCCAGCTGTTGTTTTGTACGGAGCGTGCAGAAACAGATTTTTTATCATCTAGCAAACTGCAAAAAAATATCATATAGGAGGGTAAATCCCAAACTGTAGTCTACTCTTATAGACAATTCTGTCACATATGCTCACACTCACACATGCACACACAAAGTGAAGAGATAAGACTACAATGCCAGCTCAATGTTGTGTTTAAAAGAGAAAATCTGACACCTTGAGCTGACAGATCAAAGCCAGCAATCAATAGCTCTGAGTTTGATTATTTTCCATGAGACCTGAAGATTGTGGATCAATACTTTTGTCTGTGACCAGGCTGAGAATCAGTTTAGCTTTTACTGCGGCAGCTGGAACCGAGGTCAGCGGAGGATGCACTCAGGAATCTGTAGTACAGCTTGTTCTAAGTAAGTGCAATAATAAGTGGAGTATTATCCAGAGAGGTGAGATATTAAGCTGCATCTTTGTGTCCATCATTGATCATTGCAGAGATCCATCCATGTTCAGTTGCAGGTAGCGATACCCCCTGACTTGGTCCGGCGTTCTGTTAAACACGATTGGCCATGTTGGCTGGTGGGAAGCAGGTGTGGAATTATGACCTAGTCATCGAACGGGCAACCCCTACTGGTTCACTGGGTAGAGCGCTTAGAGGGAGGGTGGGAACTGGTGGGATAGCGGGAACCTCATACACTTCTCACACCAACCCTGCCCAGTTTGTGTGACCTGGATGAAGAGCATTAAAGGAACAGTGTGTAACATTTGGGAGGATTTTAGATTATATTGCTCCGTCATGTTTCTACAGTAGCCCAGAACGGACAAACCAAACACTGGCTCTAGAGAGAGCCTTTCGTAATTTTACGTTACCTGAAGGCCACCGTAGTTCTCTGACGCGCTTGTGAAACCGCGGTAACGTGAGCCGCAGACTGCAAATCTGTGGTACCACCGGCCGCCATCTGACTTCCATTGCTCCTAAATTAGTGTTATTATGGTAAGGATGGCCTCCGAGCGAGGCGAACGGCGTTTCCACGGTTTTGCACTCGGTGGCTCACGTTAACGCAGTCTTGATAAGGGAGGAGTGAGCGAAGGTGTGCTCAGTTGGTTGCAATCTGCAACCACACCTCTAGATGTTGCCAAATCCTACAAACATTCTCTAAACTATCCCCATCCTCTCTGACATTTTCTGTCATGCTTGAGGTTTTTTACTCAAGTCCCAGTAGTGTCGAAGATTAGAGTTGTATAACTGAAATTTCTAAACACTCTAGTGACAAAGTTGAATTCAGTTGAACTATAGCTTCAATGCCTGTAGCAGTGTGTCCCATTACGGCCACAGTCTCCATTGGAATAAATGGACTTGCTCTGCAAAATGTGCTGAAAAAGTAGACACCATTTTGTCACAAGGTTGAGGTAGCCATGAAAGTAACGCTTCTCTGTTCCAAGATCAAGAGAAAGTAGCGGGGTCTGATCAACGGCACCTCCTCTGGATGCAGCAGGAGGAGGTGCTGGTCAAAGCTGAGTGGAAGTGCATCTAAGCAGCTATGTCAACCCTACAGAGTGTGATACCTGGGCAAAAAAAAGGAAGTAGCTTTCATCCGCCCTGTATTTTCTTAGAATATTTGTCCTTGAACCCTTTTTTTGAAGAAAAACTTTTGATGAAACTACTTCATTGAGTATTCATGAAATGCAGCTCGTCTGCCAATGGCAAGACACCCACAGGGCCATTATCACTCTGCATCACACACACAAAAACACACATACAAATGCACTGGTAGCTGTCATACACTGAGCGGTGTGTGTCAGTGCACAGATGAGCATGTGCACAAGCAAGTCAGTGTATGTGAGAAGCTGTTCCTTTTAGATTTAGAAGGGAGTGTAGTTTGAAGACAATAACTAAAACCTCATCATCAACATGATTTGCCTGTAGGCGTAATCCTTAAAAGTGACACTAATTTGTGTACATTTAGCAAAGTACACAAAATCTTAGCCCCGAGACTCTGAGCACTGGCTGCATGCCATATCACATTACTAGAATGTTCCAGCGCCCCCGTGGTGTTGTCACAAACTAGAGAAAACAGTTGTCACTGGCTTAGTCATGGCGATTACACTTGGAGAACTCCTGCTTCGGCTGTCCTCAAAAGCTCATTGCTCGGAGAAAGACATTGTCATCCACTTGTCGCACGCAGAGATTGAACTCATCAGATCAAATGTCTTATTTCTTCTGTTCTCTTGGGCAATACACAATACACAATAACTAAACATGTATGTTTTCCACTTGTGCGACTCAATACAACGCTCCCATTTCTAGACTATCTATTTTTCTCTTTCTGTCTCTGCCTCCTTTATTTCGCTCTTTGTGAGTAGAGGAGAGAATTTCAATGAGGAAAATGTTCGCAGTAAATGAGCCTTCATTTCATTGTTCATGACACAAGAATCCCAATGTGTTTGTCAATAGATAATATGAAATCCGCACCCGTGCTTTTCTTTATGCTTTGGTAATACTGAGATTATTCAAAGTGGCAAATTATTTGGATTACTTTTATCTCGTAATTGTAGCACTAGCTATTGAAGTTATTACACACGTACTAAATTTGCACCACAAGGGAATAATGGCTGTTTGTCTGATTTTTTTTGTGTGCATTGTACATGCTTGTGGGCATTTATTTAGGTGTGTGTGTGAGTGCATTTGAGTGTGTACTCCACACTAGACAAAATCATGGCATGGTTTCTCATTTTCCAGTCCAGTACTGTCGGTAATGTGAGAGCATGGCTAATCCCCCGGAGTCTCACATCGTAGAATCAAACTCTGCCAGTTAGCACCACAAGCACTCTGACACACACACATTTTCATACTCTATCTACATAAGAATTCAAAATACCTTAACACACACATGGAACACATAAACATCTCCACTAAATATGAATATAAAATAGGAAGTGTGCATTTATTTCTGCAGGATTGGAGTGTGTGCATATCTGTGTGCAGCAATTTCCACCCCCTGGGGGTCTAATCACTGTGTCCTGCAGGATCACTGGAGAAGTCTTTCTATCAGCAATTAGAATATGATTATATTTTCCTCCTCTCAGTGGGACCTGTGAGTCACTGTGTAATTTCAGTCTGTCTCTCTGGTCAAGCTCGACTCTGCGGAGCCGAGGTGGAAAGCTGTTCTGTGGAACCTGAAGCAGGGAGTCTTTACCGGATGTGTACAGAGAGTACCAACAGTCCGCTGTTACTGCGCACAGCACATGCACATTACAGCACACCACTCGTGTGCTTTTGCAGGTGCGCGTGTGTTTGTGTATAAATGCCACTCGTTGCTTGGCCAGGTGAGTGCCCAGTCGCCCGGCTAAGGAGCGGCTGTTGGAGTAGATTGGCATGCAAGTCAGGCCACTGAAGCTGACAAACCAATTTAGAGGCATGATGCCCACTGAGTGGGTCTGAGTCCCTGATGCTCGGATCTCCCTCCCACCCCCCCACCACCAGCACCACCACCACCAATCATTATCAACATCAACTTACTGCCTGCCCCTCCCATCCAGGCAAAAAAGGTTGTGTCAGCTTATTTTCAAAGTTCAATCTTACACCTAATAAGCAACTTGGCCCAAACCGTTACTGTAGGATTATTACAATGATTACATAGGGTCGTCTTCTTGCAAGGGAACATTCCATTAATCTATTGATCTTGTTTCATTATCTTCCTTTTTTCTGGGACTGTTCATTTTCTGTGCCACCCAAATTGTGAGACTGTCCTCACCACACGAAAAATGCAAGCATCAGTGGTTTCAGCAAATGGTCTATGTCACAAAAACGAAATTTTTCTACAATAACCCAGAACGGATAAACCAAACACTGGCTCTAGAGAGAGCCTTTCACATTTTTGCGATACCCGAAGGCCACCGCAGGTTCTCTGACACGCTTGGAAAGGGAGGGGTGAGTGGAGGGGTATTCACTTGGTTGCAATCTGCAACCTCACCGCTAGATGCCACTAAATCCTACACACTGTACCTTTAACACAGGAGACTGCTTGTTGTTTCATGTTTCCTATCGACATTGTTTTCTTTTAATCATGACTGTGATTGTTCCCTAACCTTAACCAAGTGTTTATTATTGTAACCATGTCGACAAAGGTCCCCAAAAGCTTAACGAAGTAGTAATTTCAACCAGGGCTGTCAAAGTTAACACGATATTAACGCAACTTGCGATTTTTATGCTGTAGCAGGTTAAATTTTTCAAGCTAGAGTGAAGATATTGATATCATATGAAATTAGAAAAAACCTAAGGAATCCATCGGTACCATAACATAATAGCTTGTCGTGAACAAGGCTAAATAACGCTCCAATCTTATGCTAAATTTTGATTTGAGCATAAGTTTCATGCTAAATGCAGTACCTGTGAGGGTTTCTGTAAAATATTTGTCATTGTTTTGTGTTGTTAAATGATTTCCAATAATACATATATACATACATTTGTATAAAGCAGCATATTTGCCCATTCCCATGTTGTTAAGAGTATTAAATACTTGACAAATCTCCCTTTAAGGTACATTTTGAACAGATAAAAAATGATTAATCACGATCAAATATTTTAATCGAATGACAGCCCTAATTTCAATCCAAACCATGATCTTTCCCTAACCCTAACCAAGTCTCTTTTGTGCCTAAACCTAACCAAACCTTAACCACAAAGAAAATTGATTAGATAGATTAACGGTTTTGGAAGGCACGGTCAAACAATGTTGTCCTGACTCATCGTTCTGGAGTGCTTTCAAGTTTAAAGTATAATTTTAATATAAATTCTTGTCAGCATGTGTGTATTTTAATTATCATGTTGAGAACTTGAGTAATGCAGTAGTCACACTGCATTCCTATTAACACTTTTCTCCAGTTCCACAATTAAATAGATTATGTAAGCTGGATATAATCAGCAGTAGTCGTTGTCCCTTTGAGCTCCCTCCCTTTCTCCACCTTTTGGCCTCGATCCAGGCTAATTACCCCAGGGCTCTGCTCTCTCTGCTGGCCTGCCTCCCATCTCTACGCCCCCTCTGTGCACTTCGCTCTGTAGTTTCCCTCCTCTCCATTCCAGGTTAGGTAGGAGGGCAATAATAGAGCAGCGAGTTGGGTGTGGGGAACACAGGCATGGGTTAATCTGTTGACCCCAGCCGTTGTGCACTGTAGACTTACCATCTGACTCTCTGGAGTCTAGACCTCAGCTATTACTATAAACTATCAGAAAGAGAGTCATTCTTAATCCCTCAAAGGGCAGCCCAAGGTTCATAGTGTGCCCTACTTACAAAAAAGGTACTGTGAAAATACCAAAAAAAATTCTCTCAATTCTGTTATGAATGGTATTGCTGTTTTTAAATCTGTCCTGTAAAAATATATTTATGATACTTTGCTCATTTTATGATAATGTTTTCTATATATATTACAATCATTTTCTTTACTGGTATTTCTCCCATATGTTTTTAAAAAAAATATTTAAAAATAAAAAACACACACATAACTCACCCTGTCTCTGATTAGAGATTAATTTTTCTACTTTTACGTCGACAGGGAATGAGTTCACTGAGCATGTTTGCTCTTTTGTCATTCAGAGATTATCCTGTTAAACATACAGTATGTGGGAGGACAGAGGAGTTGCTTTGCTGTCAGTCTGGTCTGTAGAGCAGTCTGTATTAACAAGGCATAACTGAATTAGTGCCAGGTGGACTTGACTGTCAGAGCCTCTCAAGCAGCTCCGTCTGCTCCATTGTTTGCTCCACTGAGCAGATCGCTCCGATAACATTCACATGTATGAACTGCCACTATCTCAAGATTGCACAGGGGCTTCTTCAGGTCTCATACAACACATGTGGACGACACAAAGACTCACAATGAAATGTGAAGGCATTCACTGCTTTTGAATGAGAGATGATTCGTCTGACTTGACCGAGGGAATGTGTGCAGTGGGTCGACTGGTGGGTGGGAGACACTGGGCAATGTAGGGTGGTGGGGAGGAAGGGTGCAACAGTTGAAAGGTGAGGGCAATTGGGTGTGTCATTTGTTGTCTCCGTCTGCTGGGTACAATTAGCAGGCAACAGCCACAACCACAAGATGCCAGAGAGAGAGGGCAAAGCTTAAGCGTGTCAAAGAAGAGTGTAAGAGAGGCGAGAAAGTTAATGAGAAGGACTGTAATTTAAAAGGAGAAGAATAAGAAGAGGACTCTAGCGGGTCTCAGTCTAATATTTTAACCTGTGTAATTGAAGTGAATAGAGAACACCAGGCACACTTGAAGTTGTTAATGAGAACAGTGCAGCGTTCATAATTTGAAACGCTCCTCTTTTGAAGGAGTGCATAGACTATAACAAAGTTAATGCAATTCATCAGCCCATGTGAAGTGATATAGTTCAGCAGAAATGTGCAGTGTGCTAACTTAAGTCTATCATTTATTTAAAGCTCAAGACTGCATTGTGTCTTGTGTCTCAGCATTTGGGCTGGGATTGTACTCTGAACAGAATCTTAGCTCATTTAAAGTAATCAAATACTGTATTTTAAATATCGAAAGTGAAAATAAATTAGAATCACGATGCAACTTGACAGCAACCCTGATATACATCCAGCAAAGAAGTGAAGAAGAAGAAGAAGGGGAAGCTGGTGAAGAAATGGAGGCAGTGGAAGGAGGACAGACAGTGACAGATGAAACAAAGGGATGCAGCAGAGGCACAATGTGTGGACAGGTTGGAGGTGGTGGGTCAGCCAAAAGCTGGTGGAGATACAAGACAGCACAGCAAAAGCTGTATCCATATTGCATGGAATAGAGACATGCACATAGCTCATCCACCACCTTCCCGTCCGGAGGCTCCTCGCTGCATCCTCAGGGTTATGTTGAATTATCCACAACGCCAGTTTCGTTTGTCCCTCTGACTTTCTTATCTCCGTCTCTCTCTCTCTCTCCATCCATCCATCCATCCAGGGAACACCAACAGCGTTTTTGCCCTGGACTACATCAGCGGGTCCCTGACAGTGAACGGCCAGCTGGACAGAGAAAACCCACTCTACTCAGCAGGATTCACGCTCACTGTCAAGGTGAGCTACTGAATGGGAGGCAGTTGGGGGGTGGAGGGATCTAAAGTCTGTTTCGCCGGTGGATCAAGAGAGGGCTTTGATATGATGGTGTATTAAATCAATGCAGTGTCTGGGTTTGATATAGCCTCAAAAGTGCTAAATGCAGTACTTCACCCCGGCTCATACTATACATACTGTGACAGTCTTTTGAGGTAGACACACACTGCTATAATAAGGAACGATTTCAAGGTCAATACTTCACTGACTAAATACAAGATCCTGCAGTACCATACGTGTTTATAGATGTGACCCAGATAAATTCAAATGCCTTTTTTGGGCTTGTAAGTGAAGTATTCTATGATAATGTCACCTTCAGAGGCTTGTGAGTGAACAGCCAGCAGCCAGGGAGGACAGGGGGAGCAGAGGAGGACAAGATAAAGGAAGAGGGTTTAGAGTCCTCCTCAACGCTTAAGGCTCCTTTGTTCCCCTCTCGCTTTCTTTTTTCTTCTGTTTAAAGCAGGTGCCATCTCTGAATCCCTCTGTCTCTCCACTCGGCCTAAAGTATATCTAACTTGGCTTTTCAGCATGTCAGTCCTGCCCTCTCACCCCACCCACGGCCTTCCCACCTTGTCCACTCCACCACTTTCTTTTTTTTGTCGTCATTTCTTCTCTTCCAGTATTGTACACCAAGTGCTTCCCACAGGGTGTGAGAGGGTGCGTGAAATGGATTTCCAAGTGCAACTGAAAGTGGAAGGATTTGCGATCAAAGACATAGTTTTTCCTGTGTAACTGCAATGTTACATTGGGGATTTTTATGGCATGTCAAGTCAAATCATTTGCACCTGTACGGCACAATAAATGGCCTGTAAAAGCACCTAATGGCTTCACTAGCACTCATGTATTTACTCGTGTAGCTGCGATTATTGCTCATAAAAAGCAGGTTGTATATGAGAGATACAACTGGCTCTAAGGTTTAATATAAAAAAAAGATGCTGGCTTACATATTCCAGCCTCAGTCTATCTCTTTAATTGAAATCAATAATTACAAAGAAGAAAAGTAGAATAAGCGAAAGTGCTGAAAATGAAAAAAAAATTGTCGCCCCAAAAAATGTATTTATAAGATATGGATTTTTTCCCCCTACATTTTCTCTCACCCTCTCTGCTTGTGCTTTCTTAGGTGGTGCTACTATTGATTGCGGTGTGCCATAGTAATACAACTAATTTCTCAACTTCAGGCAGCTTAGATAGTGCTGAGCGTGTGGAGGTGGAGGTCAAATGATTCAGTGGCGTTGGGACAAGAGAGGCTAAACTACCTTGATTACCCAGAGACCAGCATGTTGTTCCTGCCTCCTCTCCTATTGCTTGTGACACTCTTCCATCAATAAGAGACCACGGCTGCCCATTCCTATCTTTCTCTCCTATTTTTTTTCTTTTTTTTCATTTCAGAGGCCTCACATCTTCGCCTGAAACAGAGAGAGTGTGTAATTGTGTCCTCTCAATGGGACTCCTTTCTGCTAAATCTCATTGTGTGTCCGTGTGTATGTATGTGGATGTGTGGATGTACATGTGCTGGCCCTCTCTTGGCCTCACTTTGAGCCTATTTCTATGATTGCTTTGAGTCCGTCTGTCCACCTTTTGATCCAATAAATGAACAGCTGTAAATACCTGGCTGAGATTGCGTGCTGACCACCTCCATCCAAAATGACATTTTCGATGCAATCAAATCTCTCTCTCTCTCTCTCTGCCCTCTGTTGCTCTCTATAAGGCCACAGAGTTGAAAGATGATCGCAGTCCATCAGACGCAACAGTGATGACCACCTTTACCATCCTGCTAATTGACAAGAATGACAACGCCCCAAAGTTCAACAGCTCTGAGTATCGCGTCCACATCGTCGAACTGGCCCAGGTGGGCTTTGCCCTTCCCCTCTTCATCCAGGCCGAAGACAAGGACGAGGTGGGTGGATCACATCCTGATGGCTGGCACAGTCACAACATTCTTGACATTGGGCTGATGCTCTTATCCAGATAAGGTTGCGTGACACCATGCTGCCTCGGTATCTTATGGTTGTTAGTAGAGATGTCCCGAGCCGATCCTAAGATAACATATTTTAATGGATCGGTATCGGATAAAATAACGCTGATCAAAATCCAATCCTTTCTTTCAAAAGTTAAAAAGCTAGTGTGGCAACCTTTACATCAGTCTACAGTCCAGCATTTTACTATATTCAAGTGAAAATTATGAAAATCAAGAGTACTGTATGTGAATGGGAAATTTCTTTCTGCCGCACCAGTGCAAATAGCTCAGAATTCAGACACGGATTCGCTGAGCTCCGACACTAATGAATCTGTTATCTCTGATCGCCTCTTTCACCGGTTAAAATGATAAATGTAGCCGGCAGCAGTTAAAGGAATTAACATTAATTCCATGAGTAACTTGACGACAGGCCAAAATGAAACTTTTCTGTTGTCTGCTTAAAGTACGTTTTGCAGCCAGTGTCTGTCAAAGATCATTTGTGAGGGAAGAACCTCCACACTGAAACTGTTTTTGTACCCAGCAAAGTGATACATCTTCTCTCTAGCTAATCGCTTCATGTCAATTAATTCATATTATATCAATAACTTAAGTTTATAAACTTAATAGTTTTGAAACAGGATAGAGCTGCTCGATTATGTTAAAAATCATTATCACGATTATTTTGGTCAATATGGAGATCACGGTTATTTAACATGATTACTCATTGACTTTGGAAACGTCATGGATTTAGGAAGAACATTTTGTAGCCTACATTTTAAAGTTAAATGCATCAATCTGTTGCACTTTGAGAGCAAAATTAAGAGTCTAGATCTATGAAGAACTTTGTGTTCTTGTAAACAATTTAATCATAAACACATCGGTTCTATACATTTGAATTATAATGACACGGCAAAACGTGTGTTTTGGATTTGTAACACAAGACAAATCGAGAGTGTTTCTAAAATCGGAGAGTGGCACAATAATCTTTTTATGACGATTATCTTGTTTTCATAATCGTTGGAAGCCGCAATTGTGATTGTAATTGTAATTTGATTAATTGCACAGCCCTAAACCAGGACCTTCAGTATTTGGATCAAGTAGCTTGCGAAAAATAAGGTGCGTCAGATTAAGTTGGCTACAGATGTTATTTTAAAGTCAACATTTAAGTAAATATAAGTATACCCAATGTTAAAGGACTCGGATTGGGGCCAGAAAAACTTTTAACAATTAATGAACGACCTGGCATTTGTAGGGACTGAAGAGGTACCTCAGAGACTAACAACTGGCAGTGACACAAGGCATCAATTTACATAGGAGTCTCATTTGCAAGACATTTTTCACTCTTGATTTGATCAGATAAGATCTTTCTACAAGGACAGCTCGATGTGAGTGGTGTGTATTTTGTGTTTTCATTTCTAGGTTTAGATTTATCCTCTTTATAAATGCAGCTTCCAAAAAGAACATCAGCCACTCTATGAAACTACTTGCATAGCAGCAATGCGCGTGTGCGTGTGTGTGTGTGTGTGTGTGTGCGTGTGGACTGTCAGCAGCCGTGTACAACAGCACGCTTTAGTGTGCTTTAGCGTGTCCGCCACTTTCCATTAGTTGTATCTATCAACCTACTGTGGTGACACACAGTCACACACACTCAGACACCGACAACACTTTTTCACTTTACGCTTGCTCTGCTACTCTCCCTCACTTTCTCTCTCTCCCTCTCTCACATTTGCACATGCTCGCTCACACCAGCGCATTGGACTCGACTACAATTTAATTTGCTCTGGAAGAGATGGGATAGAGCATCAAATTATACCTAACGAGGAAAATCAATCACCTAGGGTGCAGATAAGCCGAAAGCTAGTCAACTCTGATTGATTCAGGCACAGCAGCCGCCAGGGTGGAATTTGACAGATAACTGCAAGTCAAGTGGATAGAGAAAAAGGTGGAGAAGAGTAAAGAGAGACAGACTTGAGGAGAGGAGAGGAGAGGAAAGAAGGAACTCTAAGAAAAATAGTTGAAGAGAAAGTAGCCTGCAATGGAGCAAAACCAGAAGTCTGAATAATTGGAGGAGAGCAGGAAGAAACAGAGAGAACGGCAGACAGGAGAGAAAGGAAGCACTTGGAGGAGAGATAGCAGGAGTATTTAGCAGCGAGTCTGTTTATTCATTCCAAGGATGGTGTGTTGTAATGACGAGACAGAGAGGGGAGCACAGCGAGTGTGTTGCTGCACTCAGGTGGGCTGACGACCCAGACACCTGGCATGTGATAAGAAGTCCCTCTGGAGGTTACCGCCTAACGCTGTACCACCACCAAGAGCAGCACTCAGTCTGGGGAAGGAACCAGACGCTTAACATTACAGCATCTCCAAGCTCAGATTGCTCACCACAAATTGGGGAATAGCTATGGTAATTCTGGGATGGCTTTTACCAGATTCACCATAAATGCTACCTTAGAAAGCGCTCCTTCAGAACCAGTCCATTAGCAGCCACAGCTAACTGCGTATTCATCATAACATAATGAAACAAAATACTCACTCACGCCCCAAGTCTCCAGTACACAATTTGAGAGTATAACTTGATTTATCATTTTTGACTTTGGGCGTTTTCACAACCCATTTATTCCATTTTAACTGAATTCTGGTGCGGTTCGTTTGGGCAGTTGTGAACGCAGTAATCGTACTCTGGTGCGGACCAAAACAATCGGTCCGAGATCGCTTGTGAGAGGCGGTCTCCAAAATTCAAGCTGCCTGCGCGGGCATTTGTTGAGATGGACACAGGTAAACGATAGGTTAACATGAGTGGGAGAGAACTGACCTGGACTTCTGCAGAAATCCGATGTTTGCTTGACATCTGGGCCAAAGAGAACAGTATGCTAAATAAAGTCAGCAAAAACAATGACGTTTATAAAGTCAGAAACTGGAGGAGAAGGGATTTGTGCACAGTCGATCAGTGCTGAGTTAAAGTGAAAAAACTTCGAAAGCATCAAAGTCCGCGATTCCGTGTATAGAAGTGGCAGCTCTCAAGATGAAAAAGATAAATTTGCTCCTTTGCACACGCCCTTCAGCAACTTATTTTTTTTATTTGTTCCGCTTTCATTTGTGCACTGTGAAACCGAACCAAACTAAATAGAAAACGAACCAAAAGTATCAATTTCACTCTGATTCGGACTAGCCAAACAGACTACGGCTTGTGAAAGCGCCTTTAGAAATAGCCTGCGTTACATACATCCATTCCAAGGAGTAAAATCTATGAGACATTTTTTGTCTTGCAGTTTTGTATTGCTGTTTTGATCCTCTAAACCTGCATGTCAGTGCCGATACACACACTCGTTCACACTCCGCTACACCTGTGCTTTAATCTCGCTTTTTCCAAGTGTGAGGGATTATAGGCAGACATTTCATTTCTTAGACTATGACACAAGTGGTAGTTACCTCTCTCTCTGTCTGTCGCTCCTTTCATATCCTCTTCTGCTCGGTTAGCATCTATAAAACTTTTGCTGCTGGAACTTGTCACTAAACTTTGTGGCAGTCGCGTCTGACAGGGTGCTTTTATTGGGGGCTTCTAAAGGCAGAAGCAAATGGACGGGCAATTACGTTTATGGGCAGTTTGAGGTGACATCCCTGCATATTGGATGGTCTTTTAAATAGGAGTCATCAGCCACAATGGTTCTCCCAGAGATGAAAACAAAAACAAGGGGGCTATTTCAACCGCCAGCATAATGCCAATCGACCACCGCACCCGTCTTCCTCTGTCTGCCACAATGGCTACATGATTGGCCGCCCTGCAGCTTTATATATCAAGACAGGAGGGATCTAGAGAGGATTTTTCCCCGCTCACAGCCACTGGCTTCTCAAGGCTGTGATGTAATTTTAACACTGACTTTGTTTATATTCAACCACAATGCCTTTGCACTTATGGATTTATCTCAGAAAGAGAAGAGAAAGATGAAGTTTATAGGTCTTTTTTAGAGTGTATTTTCATATAACCACTAATCAAATGATACTAACCTTGTCATACAGAACATAGTATTTCTAAATCCGACTCAATGCTCATATACAGTGGTGGAAAGGGTATTTACTCAAGTACTGTACTTAAGTAAAATTTTGAGGTACTTGTACTTTACTTGAGGATTTCCATTTTCTGCTACTTTATACTTCTACTCCACTACATTTCAGTGGGAAATATTGTACTTTTTACTTTACTACATTTATTTTACAGCTGTAGTTACTTGTTACTTTGATTTCACAACGAAAACATATGATGAACTTATTAAATATGATGCATTGTTATATATCAAAGGCCCACATCCCTGGGAGAGCCCCTGAAGAAACCAAACCCAGACGTGTATCTGTATTGAGGTAGATAGTCATGGTTATCATCAGGGATCACATCATATCCTCGTTTTCTCTCATTAAACACACACTATGATGATTAAAGCTCATGGTTTCAACCTCATGCATGGGGATTTACTCCATGTTGCACTCAAATGGCCATTTACATAATGTGTAACAGTGCAGGCTTTATGTAGTGGAGATGAAGAAGAATGCAGAGACAAGATGAACTTGTGGTTATGGACTATGATTTGATTATTATGTCTGTTGTACAGTCTAACCATGTCATATCTATTTTATCATGGTTTTTGTTACTGGCTGCCTCCTTTTCCTGCAAAGCACAGCTCTCTGGGTCAAATGTGTAATGGACCCTGAAACAATTTGAGGGTTACTGTTAACAGCTTTTTTACCAGCAAATTTCATGCAGCAATAGGAACCGGCTCTTTATAATTGTTGAAGAGTAAACCTTTTTAATGCAGCAACAAATTGGTCAAAATTGAAACGGGAATTCAAATTCCAGTATATAATGTATATAGTATATACATATAGAATTGAATTGAATAGATCGGCCGCATTGTCGCCGATACCCGATCCAGCTATTTGAGTCAGTATATGTCCGATATCTGATCGGTGCATGTCTAGTAATCCCTAGCCAACTTTGTGATTAAAAGACAACCCGCTCTACCTCCTGAGCCACAACCGCCCCAATGCCTCAGGATGTGATAAGGTGTGACAAATGTAGATACTGTTCTGAGTTATTTAGGTATTTACCTCGTACAGTTATCTTGCCTCTTAGCATCAGTGTACAACAGCACGCTTTAGTGTGTCCGTCACCTTCCATTAGTTGGATATATCAACGTACTGTGGTGACACACAGTCACATACACTCAGGCACCAACACACACAGAACTTAAACATGTTTTCATTGTACGCTTTCTCTGCCACTCTGTCTCTCTCCCTCCCTCACATGTGCACATCTCTCTAAAATAAATAGAAGCTTCTCTCATATGATCAGTTTATACTATCAGACTATAGGAGGAGCAGAGTAGCCTGACCTTTTATCTCTTATTACTGGTTGCTTATGAAATGTGTGATTATTATTCTACTGTCGCTGTCAATGTAAATAATTGTGGGTTATACAATTTTCTAGACGCTTGAAATGTAAAAAAAAAAAAAAAGTGTTTATGTTATATTTTGGTGGGAATCAGGGTTTCTGTGAATCTTCAGTTCTGCCTTTCAGTATATGTATACAGTATCTGTAAATTTAATATAAATTGTATCTTTTGTCCAATAATTATTCATAAAAACTCAATAGATATACCGTAGCATAGATTTTATCATCTGCATTCTTCACTAGTAGAGTATATTGTATATCACCTGCCCTCGCTCTCTCTCAACAACCCCCTTTTTCTCTCTGTTTTTCTGTACTCGCCTTTCTCTTATGCTTTTATGGCAGGGGGTGAACAGCATGTTTCAGGTGTTTCTGACAGGAAACAATTCAGAGTACTTCACCATCTCCCCCACGGCGGTGCAGGGGCGTGCCGACATCAGGATGAGGGTGGCCATGCCGCTGGATTTCGAACACATTCGCAGCTTCAGCTTCTCAGTGAGTTTGAAACTTTAAACTACATAAGAGAGTGAATGCTTGGAAAAGAATCATACAGTTTGAAAGAATAAAGCACTAGCTGACATTTCTAAAGAAGTAGGATGCTTACATAGAAATGTTCAAACATTGTAAATGTCCAACAGAACAGTTTTATAAAGAGATACAAAGTGGAATAAGAGAGACAGTCTTCTTTTGATGACCAAGCATTGAGGAGACAAAGCGCCTCCATTGTCCTTCTGTTTGACTGCCCTTGAAGGAACTCTGGACCAAGACTGAGTGTAGCTTCATTATGTTGTTTTGCAACTTGTATTTATTTGATTGGACACTGAGGCCATATCACTTTCTCAACACTGCAGACTTGTTTGAACAGTGAAATTGGTATTTCGTTACCTCAAATTACCCCTGAGTGGTTTACAGAAGGTGCCCTGCTCTTTGTATAATTAAAAATGTCCAAATCCAAGTCAGTTGTTTACAACAGTGACTTCTTTGGCATATTAGCAAATTCTGATTTTATTTTTTCTAGAATGCCACCTAAAAATGTGAAATATTTTAAATAGATAACCAATGTTAAACCCGTTTCTTCTTTAACTGCATTGTTAAATTCTAAGGCTATATTTACGCCTTGTTGTCTCTCCTCAGCTTTATGCCAATGAGTCCATGTCCGACCATGTGGGTTTCGCTCGAATCTTTATTGAGCTAATCAATGAGAATGACAACCGGCCCATCTTCAGCAGACCGCTGTACAACATCAGCCTCCCTGAAAACACCCCCCCTGGCACCTCGCTGCTACGTATCCTGGTGAGTATCTGAAGAAACCACTGCACAGCGTGTACTGTGCTGAGAATGTGTTAAATTAGTGTGATTTATTCCTGATGACAAATTTAACTAGAGTCCAAATAGATTACAATAAACCTGAGTGGTACTAGTAACTTTTATGGGGCTTGTTTTATTGGGAATGAAATCTTGGCTTGTTTGTTAACCCCATGTGACCCAGTACTCTCCTGAGACTTCACTGTGTGTGTTGTGATTTACGGTGACTCAAGCTAGGCTGCCTCAGACAAACGCACAAACAAACACAAATGAACGATCATGTTGGAAAGGCGTATTATAGACGTTAAAGACAATCTGCAGCTCAACTGTGGCTTGATCTTAAACACTGTTTTAATGTAATTATGCAAAAGCAGAATTGAATAATTACTGGCAAAACAATAGTGAGTTCCACTTAAAGGTTGAATTAACCACAACATCAAAAAGTCCTCATTTCGAGCTAAATTACTTATACAGTCATTTTTTCAAGTCCAGTAGTGTAATTGCTTGCTGTCAATGTAAGTCTAGAGCAGCCTATTTTCCTTGAAGCCCCCCGCAGTTGTATCGGAAAAGCTGAGGCCCCCTCCCCATATTTTCTGACGTCATCACCCTGAAAGAAATTACAAATCCTCAAATAAAAGCCTCAATTTGAATAAAGTGATTCAGTGTATAAAATTAGTTAGACTTTTTTTTAATAAATCAGCTTTCTTTAATGAATATAATATATCGTCAGTGCCTGTGTGTGTGTGTGTGTGTGTGTGTGTGTGGCGGGCGGGAGAGCAAACCGTTTTTGACCGCAGTGAAAATGTTGTTTTTGAATTCAAGCATATTTTTAGAGGCATATTTCGTTAGATAAAAACATGTTGTGAATTTTTGAAATGATACCATCAATATTTTTTATATTCATGTATAAATCTAATTTTGACAACCGTAGAGCAGACAAATCCTAGCGCACCCCCCTAAGGGAGTCCCGGACCCCAGGTTGGGAACCACAGGTCTAGAGAATCATTTGGGCAGGATTCAAATGATTACCCTCAAAGTGCTGCTTATAGCTCAGACATAAAGTTTCACATTCCATCCTTAAACTTATTTGCTAGTTGCATAAAATGATACAGCATTTCATAAATATCAGTTTAAACTGGATTACTGCTATCAGAGGATCTTAAAATGTCTTAACTGTTCATATGGGATTAATATTAGAGACGTCGATAATAATGTCAGGACCACCTCCATTAAAACTAATCCAATTAGAGCAGGGCTTAAGAATTATTTTCACAACTTATGTTGAATTATTCATTCCCTCCAGGGCTGTTATTATACCCTTTGTTTAGATTCCCACAGTTGAAGTGTCCTTGAGGCCACTCCACCTCATGTCCTCAGAGTACCACCATGCAGCAGAGCTCACCGACCAGCAGCCGCTACTTAAACCAGATCGGAAAAAAAAATCTCCGACCATCTCCCTATAATTCTACATTATTATTCATTACCAGTCATTCCTGGGACAAAACGCCCACAATCCACTAGATACAAGTGCAAAAAGCACAGTGTGAAAATCAATAGTTTTTATAGACTGGGTGCTCATGAAAGGGAGATTGCAGGGCAGTCTAATACCCGATAAGTCTGGCTGATGTTGGCCTCGTGCTGGAGCGTGCAGCCCGCCGTGCGATCCTGATTGCTGGCTGTGTAGAGAGTGAATGGGCTGTAAATAGAATGAGATGTGACGGCTCTCAGTGAGGACTGCACTGGCACGGATGGCAGCACTCGTATATATATACACTGTTTAGATGAGCGTTTCGATATTCTGACCTGCTCACACACACATGCACACACACCAGTGGCACCCTGATATGCCACTGGAGACAACACACACATGGAGATTAAACAGATGTTTCCCATACTCCACTTTTCTCTGAGGCTAAGAACGAGAAATAGACACACACACCCATATACTGTATAGGATATACACAACATTCTCAAGGTCAACACATGGCTAAAACCAGACATCCCATACGATTACCATTTACTATGTGTGTGTGTATTCAGTAATGTGTTTGAACAGACTTGTTTACTTATGTGGGTCTGTCATAATTTAGTTCATTAGTAATTTAGACAGCATGTTACAACGGTTGTAATCCATTGAGTGCAGTCTGATCAAACAAGCCACGGCTGCCTCACTCGTGTTTGTGTGAATGATGAGATATTTTTCTTGGAATGGACGCTGCATCCATGTAATGTATAAAATAAGTTATGAAGTGAAGCATAGAAAGAAGTTAGATCAATCAAAGTGCTGGTTCTCTGCCTCATATTGTTCAGGCAGAAGGGGAAGTGGAGAAATGTCCGTATTGTAAATGTGTATTTTAAAGTATAGAGTAGAGAAATGTAAAATGGCCTTGATTACACTTAGCCTTGTGCGAGAGCACTTTCCAACCCACTCCTGTGAGTCAGCACCAGGTAAAATAATATAATAACCTGTCCATCACTCCACAGGACAAATCATGTCGCTCGCCAACTGCACAAAAGCATTTTGAGTTGACGTGTTAATTGTGACAAAATTAATACATGAGGCCCCAAAAACTGGTTGTTATTACACAACCTGTATTACATCTGCACTTAACTCCAGCTCATTATATTCTGAACTTTATATTACAGCTCTCTGTTCCTGTGCTTTTAAGTGTCATTTGATTTGCGTGCACATTTTTTTTCTGACTCTCTGTGCACCTGTCTCACTCAATCTCTTCCAGCAGTTCAAACTGTCTGCTTGTTTAAGTGCAGTGAACAACTCAAGGCATTACAATATAACCAGATTGTTAGGCTGAGACTTGCCTCTCGGTGCTCTCTGTCAGATGGCTGTGAGGTGCAACAGATGGTGGCCAAATTATGTTTTAGTACCAAAAGGGAGGACGACTCTTTCATTCTTAATCTCTCAAGGTGGCCTGGCCAGCCCTCCTCAATATACAGTAACACACAAACACACACACACCAATGAATGCATTAAAAGAGTAGTTAGACTTTTTGGGAAATATGCTTATTTCTTGCTGAGAGTTGGATTATAAGTATGATACCACTCACATCACTCTCATGTCTAGAGCCAGGAGCCGATAAGCTTATTCTAGCATAAAGACTGGAAGTGGGGGGGAGCAGCTAGACTCCAAAGCTCAAACATACACCCACTTGCAGCCATACTTGCCAAGGCTTCCCGATTTTCCCAGGAGACACACGTTTTTCATTGCCCTCTTCTGGTTTCCTCTTCGGGTCACGATTCTCCCATATTTCTCCAGATTTATGGGCAATTTTTACACCTTTTTCCCTTTTTGTTATCTCAACATGTTTCTGGCCCTGTACAGTGTGTATAAGCCCTACTGTTTCCACCCGGGAGGCAATAGAGTTACATGCCAGAGATTCACACAAGTTCACGCCAGGGGGGGCGAATTATTTAAGTTTCTTCCTGAGAATTAAAGGCCTATTGAAAATAAACATGCTTTTGCAGTGTACTTATTATTTTGTTATTTTCATTGTCTAAAAGTCACCAGAATGCAGGAAACAAAGTCTCTGAAACTCAAATTTTGTTCTGGTGGGGAGGACCCCCAGACTCCCCACTCTGGTTTCAAGGTTTGCAAGTATGTCTGCACCTCTAAAGCTTATAAAGTAACACTTTAACCTCACGGTTATGACAAGGTTCTAGTAAGTCACTGCAACCGGCCAAGAAATAGCTAGAACTCCCTGTAAAACCATCAACTTGTGTTTTTACATTTTGGTTTTATGTTAATGAGAGAGCTTTAGAGGTGCTGGTACAGCAGGAGGATTTCCTTTTACCATTGGACAGAGCCAAGCTGTTTCTCTCTGCTTACAATCGTTATGTTAAACTAAGCTAATTGCCTGCTGACTCTAGCTTTGTATTGAGCGTACGGAGTGGTATCAATCCTCTCATTAACTCTAACTGAAGAAAGCAAATAAGTGATTTCCCCAAATGTCAAACTATTCTTTTAAATGTGTGTTTGAGGTAACCTTTGTAACTGTTGTGAATATGTGTAGGCCAAAATATTGTAATACAAACTACATCTTTTATGATTTTTAAGCAAAGTGTTTTTGCATTAAGAATAGCTTGTCAGCAGCCTACCGATTACATTGCTGATGACAATGATGAGCAGCCAAGGTCAAAAGCGTGAAATAACAACGCAGTTCTTGCTTTAGCTGTGTCTTTTGTACACCATGTAGTCTGTACTGACTGCAATAGAAATGCATCCCCGTAAATATGTTACGCTCAGAGCTAGTGACATAGGATAAAAAGTGAGAAAGACTGCTTATGGCGAGCAGGAGGGGAGGTGGATGGGTCCAGCTAACATACAAAACTGGTGTTCCAGATGGGTGTTTTGTTTTGTGACGCTTGTGATGTGTTTCTCGTACTTATGTTACGTTGTTTCTGTACGTATTTTACTGAGGTTTCATATTTATTTTAAGGCCAATCAAGACATTCTTCCTAAACCGAAGTGAGTGGTTTTGTTGCCCCCTGCTGGTAGGCTACTGCACCTTCATACATGCGTGTAATATTCACACCTCAACGAGGCAAAACGCGACACTGACACGCTATCGTCTGGTAGACAGACGGGTCTATTACACGCTTTGGCGTGATATCGGGTTTTGATGAGACAATATTATCATGGCCTATTTGTTTGTACATTGCTGCATTCACGAACGTCCTTCACATCACAACTTGATTTCAGAACATTTTCAGTGATGAAGATTCATTCATGTACCCAAAGGTCACGTGACTGAAGTGCAAACAAATGAGTAAACAATTTGTAAGGCCAGCAGAGAGGATCATCAAATGTAGTTGTATCCCCTGCTATTATATTAACTGTGATTAGTTTCTGTCACAGTGAAGTATTTTCAAGAGCATCGCTGTTTCCTGAGCATTGTGCAGTACAGTATAGGAATAACGTGGTGAAGGTGGTTTGTAGGTAAAGAGGGTGGGGCGTGGATGATGTTTATATAATACTTTATACCTATGCTAATTGAAATTATGCATGTTGGTTCCCAGTTGTTTTAAAAAAGTGCCAAGCAGGCGACCTGATGTAATTGAAATGCTTTGTTTGGGTTAATATTCATAGCTCATCTGATCAGAGCTTATGTACAATGTTAGTCGATGCATTACTCCGTGCCCGCTGCTGCATCCCTGTGGACACTTTTGCTTAACATAGGAGTACACACACATACACACACAGAGGCTGTTTAATATTTATGGTCTGCAGCATTACTTATCATTATAAATATTTATTGTGATTTACTCTTTTGTCCGGGTCCTTTTCTCTCTCTCTCTCTTTCGGTCTCTTCCTCCCTCTCCCCGGAGACTTTCGACATCAGCAGCTGCTCGTATCAGTGGAATCACTCTGATTTTCTCTCCTTGGGTTTCAGAGGAGAATTTGCCTTTTTTCATTTCTTATTTATTGTATGCCCTCAGTTATCGTTGTTTTCCACTTTCTCTGTTTTACCATTAGATTGCTAATGGTTTTCAGGTGTTGCATTGATTCACTCTGCGGTTTCCTGTCTGTTTCTGCACTCTGTAGCTCTTTCTAACCCATCAGGCTCTACCTTAGAGACTATTTGAAGAGGATATATGTAGGTCTGATATGCATATAGAAGTACGGTTTACCTGCACCGTCCCTCCTTCTCATAGTTGGTCTTGCTTCTATAAAATATATCAGATGCAACATTCTTCTTGGATTAGTGTCTTCTACCAATGCCATGCTGTGTGTTTTATGAGCTCTGTGCAGATGTTGTATGTTTTAGAGCTAAGGCACAATGATAAATGCTTCTAGCAGAAGGTTATAAATTACAGAGTGGAGGATGTTTCGCTATCGCCACTGTTTAGACAGGCCTTTATGGGGTAATAGTCACAACAGTAATTATAATTCATTATTGTAATGAAAGGAGTGAGGCCCGGCTCGCTGCTGCATGTGGTAGCTCACACAGCGTCACCGTTAATTATGGGGCGCTTATCATGGGTGTTCTGACATTGTGAGACGGGGTGTGAATGGGTGTGCAGGGCTGAGGACAAACAGACGGGAGCTGAAAAGTCTGAACTTTCCCAGAGTTGGTTCACTATCGCTGCTCTAGAGCGGTGCGATAGCAAAATTAGATGAAAAGGGAGTTTGGGGAGTGTAGTGGAGCTAAAGATTGGTCTCCATCGGTTCATTTGTTTGGTCAAGTGTTAATCCTTTCATCCATTTCATTCAGACAATAATGATAAATGAAAAAAAAAACACTTCAGCACTGTGTGTGCAACATTTTAAAAGGGCTGCAGCTAATGGTTGTTTTCCTTATCAATTAATCTGCAGATTATTTTTGCAGTTAATGGATGAATTGTTTGGTCCATAAAATGTCTGAAATTGGCCATTGCTAGTTCCTAAAGCCCAAGATGACGTCTTCAAATTGCTTGTTTTGTCTTACCAGCCGAAAAATCCTAAAATTTTCAGTTAACATTGATATAAAACACAGAAAATCATCACCGTTTAGAAGCTAAAATCAAGGAATTTTGATGATGATGTAGGATGGATGGATTAAGGATCCAAAGGGAGGGATGAAGGGATGGGGAAATAAAGGGTGAGGGATGAAGGGATGAGGGTAAAGGCATGGAGGGATGAGGGGAGGAATCAGGGTCGTGGACGGATAGAAGGAGTAGAGCGAAGTTGGACCTGTGTCAGATGTGGAAATTGTGTCAAATGGGAAGTGAAGGGGTCAGGTGTGCTTTAATACTTTTGTGCAGAAATGGGATGTGCTTAAAGGTATAATATGTGACCATTGTCAGTTGGTGTTTGTAAACACACAGCATTCAAAGTTGGCCCCTCCTCCTCAGCTCAACGAACCGAAAGGGAGTGAGAGAGCAGCGATGGTCAGGTGACCTATAGAGTGAATGAAGAGAGGGAGCGGCGTTAGTGAGAACAAAGCAGTGAATCACAGAAATAAAACGTTATGTGCTGATTGTTTCACGGTGGTTACGTTCTGCAACACAAATAAACACGACCACAACTGTGCATAACTCTGCACAACCCTGCAGGAAAGTGCAGAGTTGCAGGATTTTGAATGAATGCAGCCAAAGGGCAGGCTTCTGTTCGCTGTGTTTGTGGCTCAGCGCTGCTCTCGGTCAAGGGGGACACTGTCTGGAGCACATCCACATAAGAACACATAAGACCTGAGCAGGCTGCACTCCCTGGATGAATGACCTGAAAGCCACACTTGAGTAAAAGTACAGATATCTAACCAGAAAATTACTTAAGTAGAAGTTAAAGTCGCCTTAGAATGTTAGTTGAGTAAAAGTCTTAAAGTATCTGATATTTAAGTAAAGTACAGACACTACCAAAGTACTGTAACAAAGTATTTTTACTTACATTACATGTCTTTCAATCTTTATATTGTTTTTTTAGGAAATTCCTACATATTATACCTTTCAGGTGTGGTCTTTGTTCCCCGACATAGTTATTAAACTTCATTTGTGTAATTTCTTAACCTCAGCCTTGCTGACTATAGATACGAACATCCACACATGCTTGCATTGTCCTCTCCCTAGTATTCAGTGTGTCTCTGTAGTAAACTCTTCACTCTTTATCATTCTCTACATCCTCCCTATGCTTGTGCTAATCTCATTGCTTCATCATTGAGGACAGAGACAGAGAAAGAGAGGGGGAGGACCAAGGCCTGAAGCTGCATTAAGCATTTTCACTGGCAGCTCAACCTCTATCTCCAGCTTATGCCCACAATACAGGCCTCTCTCTCTCTCTTTTCCCCCAGTGTTTTTTTCCAGTGGTTCACATGTGGTTGCAATCATTATATAGTGGCTGTGCTTTATCTTGCAAGCTGTCACAGTGTGCTGCGAAGACATCCACTTTATTGGACTCTTCTTTTACAAAAGTATACATTGTTAAAAAAGTGTTAAAAGTTGTATCTCTTTCTCTCGCTCTCTGTGTCTGGCTGTTATCAGGGTGGTCAGGAGATAATAGAAACAGGCTGTTCAATCCTGTCGGCAGGCAACAGTCGCTGTGAGCACCCCCACCTGCTCGTTAATGGTTTAGAGAAATAAAGCAGTCGTAAACGTACGCTCGCCATCGCCATTACACTAAAGTGTCCGCAGTAAAAACACACACAGCTCCCATCAACCCCCGCAGGTGCACTAGGTCACAGCTGGGGGACTGGCGAGAGATGCGCTTGCTCCTCGTTTGATCCAAGTAGCTCAGGGATTTTGCATCTTGTCTCTGCTAAAGAGCTTTGCGTCATTTCACACAGCTTCAGCTGTACGTTCATGTGTGCATTATGGAAATGAAGGGGGAATATATTAATTCACTCATTAGTTTAGTTGAGTGAGTAGCTGTTCAGGGCATGTGATCATTAATTGGACACATCTCCGAATAGCCTCAGCGTGGTGTCAGAGTTTCTGTGCTTTTCGCAGGGTGCTGCTTTGCTCGGAGTCGTCCCCTCTAATGTTGATCAGAGATAGAAACAGGCGCTGCACAGTCCGATGGCCATTTGTGTGAGACCAAGACGTTTAGGGAAGGCCAAGTTAAATTCATCTTTCATTCACGTCTTCCTTTCAGTCATGCCTTTAGTTGTATTGTGATCAGACATATAATACATTCGACTTGTCCTCTGTCACACTTTTTGATACTATTTTTCAAAACCGATGAATGCAAAATGCAATCATTTAAATACTCTCGTCTTATACTCAGGCAAAAATATTGTTTTTCATGCACTGGTCAATTGTCTTCTTTCAGACTAGTGGAAAGAAAACATCCAAAATACATATTTCGATGTTTATTTTACTACTTTTTCTATTTTCATCTGTAGATTTCCCCTAAATTTACCAAAAGTTAGCATCAGAGAATGTTTCATTTGCATATTTAAACATGACATTTCAGAAAACTTGTAATACAAAAAAAAAAAACAATTGTCTTAATGTAAGTGATCAGCTGGGGAAGTTTCATGGTGATATCAATTAGTTAAAATGTTTTACCCTATTGTCCAGTTGTGTCTTTCAAAATGTAGTGAATTTTACAATATGTATCTTTAAGACCGTTTTTCTCAAAATTAGTTTTTTCTTCTCAGTAGCACTTACATAACTTTCCAGTTTCATTCCTATCTATATTCTGAAGGTTTTTACTGAGGGGTTTGTTCATATATCATTCATAGCCTGATTTACATTTACATTTTATTCCTAAAAACATGGCGGGATTTATGCAAATGAGCACATATTTGATCAACTGGGGACGTTTCACGGCGATATCTATTAGTTACATTTTTTTACCCTATTTTTTCAAGTCAGCCTTAAACAATATGCATACCCACATCTACACTGAAATATGTTTTTGTTTGCTGTAATTGTTACTCCACTCCATACTGGCAGTAAATGGAAGAGACAAAATACACAATCCTCATTCTTTGTAAAAAAAAAAATGCATTTTAAAGTCCAGCCAAAGCTAATATGAGACTCCAGCAATTTTAGTTGGACAAATTTAGTGGGTATCTTACAAAGTTAGTGTTTTTAGTGCAAAATTAAAAATACTAGAGACTGAAAAGAGAAGATACCCACTTGATTTGAATAACTCTGCGGAAACCTCTGCTGTACATTAGCTTTAGTTTCTAAAGCATTTTGCACAGAACAAGGTCTGTGGATTTGTACTATGAAATTGTGTCAAGAAGGGACGTCTTTGCGGCCAGTATAGACAATAGGAACAATTACAGTGACCAAATATAATAATGTAATTAATGTACATACAGGTATGTGAGAATTTTAAGACAGACTTGAGAAATGTCACCTACTGTACGACACAGCTATTCTCACTGCTTTTGCACATTTTTTACTGATGATTATCGAGCAGACATGATTTGAAGGAAATGATTCACTCAAGTGCTGATGTGTGATTCCCGTGGTGCCTGTGAGTGCAGCGGGAGCAACAAACTTCCACTCTGCTGATCCACAGGCACCTAATTTTGCTGAGATGATGTAGTGCTTAAATACGCAGAAGTGGGCGGCATGGGATGTGTCGTATGATCAAGATTCTGCACTGTGCGTCTCACTCACACATACAGCACAATATGCAAAGTGTTAACACGAAGGGGCGCTCATTTAAAAGTAACTGTATCCCACTTGTGTTGCATTTGTGAAGATTGATCTATGATCTTGTCATGGATACAGATAATATGAGTAAGTCAGACAGAGAGCCTTTAAAGTAGCCCGATTGAGTGGAACTATCCAGAGCTGAGGAAGATAACCTGACAACCGTGTCCTCATCATTGTCTCCCCCACAATGATTGTCAGAAACTGGACATCTTCACTGTGCTGCTGATGGTGGTGTGTGTGTGCCTGTGTGGGTGTATGTTTGTTATCTGTTCTTTGTGATTGTGTTTAGGTGTGCAACACTGAGACAGAGGAGGTTGTCTGTGTTTGGACTGGGGGTCATCTCTATTTTGACAGCAGGCTTTGACAGCCAGTAATTGGTTTCCTTTTCCATGCCTCTCAAAGCTTCTGCAGAAAAAGCAATTTTAGGAGCCAATCAATTCAAATTCCAGCTCACTCACGATAGAAAAGCCTGTGCAGCTTTAACCTCGCTCGCTGTCCGTGAGATAGCTGGGATGATAATCTGCTCCTGTGTCCCCTCCAACCCAACCCAGTTTACACACACACACACACTGTCTTTCTGTCGCTCATGAGGGGACGCTCTCATTTCCGCCTTTTCTTGAAAGCAATAGAGTGTGATAATAGGAGTTTATACTGTAAATGCATATTTACCCCAAGACTGAATGAACCTGGAACCACCAAGCATCTCTGTCCACGTCCAACGTCCAATCATCGCACACATACTGTCACACTTGCATTAACAGGCATGCAGACACACAAATGAGCGCACTGGTACACAGGTACACCCAAATACATACCGACACACACACACACACACACACAGTGTTTGCCTGCTGGCTTCGCCTCTCTGAAGGGAAGAAACACATCATTTAACCAAACTGGTCAACTGAGAACTAATTTCTCTTTTGTAGTTACTGCCTGAGGACCCGAGGGTTTGCAGAGTTTATATTGGCAATCAGCAGCGCTCTGACTCTTTGTGCAGAAACTCTTAGAAACAACTTAGTCTGGATTTTGATCAGAACGCTGACTCTGATACCTCAGTGAGCTGCTCTTTAGCACGGGGCAGATTTTCATCACTGCAGTCTGGGCCCAGTATTCATCTACAACATAGACTGCCATTGTATTATCCAGAGGTGGAGGAAGTGTTCAGATCATTTACTCAAGTAAAAGTACTAACACACTGTAAAAATAGTCCGTCCTGAATTGAAAAATTTAAATTAAAAGCAGGATTTTACTGTTATAGTTGGTTGAGGTGGAGTTAATGTTTAACTGTTTTGTATAGGATAGTAACTAATGATTATTTTCATTATTGATCAATCTGCTGGTTTACTTTTTGATTAATAGATTGAGCGTTTGGTTTGTAAAAATTCTTAAAATAGTGAGAAATGCTGTCACAATTACCCAGACCAAACCAGTCCAAACCTCAAAATAAGTAAAAATAAATTAAAATCATTAAAATAATTCAAAGGAAATGCAGCAAAACTTCACATTTGAGAAGCTGGAACCATGAAATGTTTTTGCATGAAAAATTACTGTATTATCGCTTGTCATAGTAGTTGCAGATTAGTTTTCTGTCAGTTGACTAATTGATTAATGGACTAATAAATTCAGCTGTACTTGTCTTAGCTATTGGGTAGTTTAGTTCATAACATATACAGAACATCATATTTTATAAGCTTTTTTTATATGTTTTGTATGAACAAATCTTAATTTGTAAAGTAGCTAGTAACTAAAGCTGTCAAATAATTGTAGTGAAGTAAAAAGTACAACATTTCCCTCTGACATGTAGTGGAGTAGAAGTAGAAAGAAGCATGAAAACAAAATACTCAAGTACAAGTAACTCAAATTTGTACTTATATACAGTACTTATGTACTAATATACTTAAATACATTCCACCACTGGTATCATCTCTGTGCATCTTAACTGTAAGAGAACAGGTAATCAACCAACAGGGTTTTGCATCATCTGGCATTGTGCATCCTCCATACAGATTTTGGGTATTGTAACTTTTTTCAGAGATGTGGAGGGGTTCCTAAAAAGAGATGTTTTATGAATCCATTCGCATTACTTACTTGGCGTGAAAACTATTTATCCCAGTGAACCGTCGCGGTACTTCAAATGCTTGTTGTAATTGTCAGTGAGGTTATTAGACACATTTGTTCGGCACATTGCCCGGCTTTATTTCCATGTCCTTTTTTACCTCATTAAATCGAGCACTCACACTCTCCCTGTGCACCCCACCTCGCCAACTTTTCCATCACCTCCAATTCCCCAACCAAAGAAAGTTTAAGCTACCATGGCGATGAGGAGCAAATGCATAATACCCTGGTGTAAACGATTCGGGCCCATGGTGTTAAGTTACTGCAAATCCCTGCACAAGCCAATCTCTACCATCCATCTGCTGCGGGACTTCTGCGTCTAAAGTTGAAAGTCTTTGGCAAGCAGTTGGCAAAGTGACCGGGCCGTACTGTCATGGTGATTGTTTGGTGGGAGATAGGGAGCGAGTCGGTGAATGATGGGTGGGGGGCTATCGTCTCTCTCTCTCTCTCTCTTTATTTCTCTCTCTCCGTGTCTCTCTCTTCCTCTCTGTCTGTCGTCATGGCGAGATGGGCTCGGCCCCAGAAGCAGCGGCAGTATTAGCTCCCAGGCTGAGCCTGGCTCCTGTCACCGCCTCGATAGCTGTCACGCTAACACCCCCACCGCTATCATTGGAGCACTTATGGGCCTGTCACTCACCTGGGAGAGAGGGAGCAAAGGGGGGAGGGAGGGAGGCATCGAGGGGAGAGTGTGCTAAGGGAGATATGTAGAGGAGAGGGGAGACAGTGGAGATGGAGGAGGAGCTCGGGATGCAGGGAGGAAAGCGAGGTAAAGACAGAAAGAAAAAGATAAAGGAGGAGGGGGAGGGGATGGATAGGTAGGAATGCAAAAAGAGTGGGGGAGAAGCAGTCGAGTGGCATTAAATGATGAGGTCATCGAGACATGACAGATGAAAACTCAAAGGTTAATATAAGAACCTGACTGGAGTCCCAAACACCTCACATGTATTTAGCGTCCCACTTTCCAGTCGTTCAGCAAGATGTGCTTCGGTGCACTTGACAACAAAGCGAGGGCCATTTGGACATTAAAAAAGAACCATCGATTCGCCATCCGGGACGATGCAGTGGAGGCTCTCTGTGAAATTACGGGCTTGAGCTAAACAGCATGGTGTAATTTTTAGAAGGAGAAAAAACACATTGATAGCTGCAGCCGTTGTTCCATCTGTGAGAGGCGTCATCGATGGGCGCTCACAGACGCACACACACATAACCATAAATGCATTCAATTTAAAATGCACAGATATTTCCTAACACAGTCAAATGTGCACACATACATCCACATTCACGGCCAAAAAAAGAGCATCACCTGACACACATTTTGGCCCATTTACTGCTCTCATATCAGACTTTTATCATTCAACGCACATAAACACACACACACTCTCTCACAAACATTGAAGTGTATAAGTCACAGCCACATGCAAACATTCATATACCCCTACACACACACACATACACAGTACTACATAATAAGGTCGGTATCAGGGCATCAGTGAATCACAGTGACCAACATCGTGGTTGACGGAGCAGGCTGCAGACACGTTCGAGTTTGGCCCTTCAACTGACTGCAGAGCCACTGAAGTGAAACTCTATTACAACAGCCTCTCCAGCCACGATCCATCAGCGCCGACACAACGCCCCGTGTGTACGCGTCAGTGCATGTGCTCACATGCGCATGCATGTGTTTACAAAGACAGATTGGCGTTTCATAAAGTACAAGATTCCTGAAAGTGTTGCTGTTTATGTTGCGTTCCTTTGACACCATTTTTATCTGCAAAGCATATGACGGAAGTTGTTGCTGCTTTTTTTCGGGCAGTGCAGGGTCATGTGGATGAGGAAAATGTATCAGTTCGCTCATCAGATTAAATCCAATCAACACCTCAAAGTGAAGTGTGGATGATGTGTGTGCATGTTTTATCATACAATCATATACAGCTGGTAGTGCGAGACATTTCATAAACTCAGAAAAAGTCAGTCACTGACAGATAAAGTTATAAGTTGTTTGGTTGTATCGTGTTATTAAAAACACTGGTTAACCTCACACAAGGACACACACACACATACACACAGGCACAAATGTATGCTGAGGAATGATCTAACAAATGCAAACCATTATTACTCTAACGAACATATCACATAATTTATGGTTGTAACAAACTCACAAATTAATTTCACTTATCGTGAACCACATCATAGCACTTTGTAGCTGCCAGATTGTTCCTGTGGTACTTAATAGTGCTCTATGAGCTCCCATCCCTTCAGTTTTCACAATAGCATTTGAAGGCAGCCACGAATAATCAACATTTAACATAAAACTGGATTAAGGTGTTTAGAAAGTTTTTTTTGCCACATGAAAATACATTTGCAAATTACTCCTGAAAGAGCATGGACAATTTAACAGGTACATGTGAAACCAAACGGATGGACAACAGATGCTGAATGTACATTAAAACCTCACCAGGAAGTAAACATGATAATAAAAGCAAACCCTTTTTTCCTGTCTTTTCTGTGCAGGCTACAGATGGAGATGCAGGCATATTTGGGATTGTGCGTTACTACTTCAGTGACGAGCCAGACCAGTAAGATACAGCGACACACACTCAAACAGTTCACACACACACAGTCACATTAATTTTTCATTTATTTGGCCACTTGTGAACGATTGTACTGCAACGTTTTCTGCCTCACAGCCTCATCTGAGACAGCTGAGCTACAATGATGTCTGGCGCTTTTCAGCCCACAAATTTACAGAATCACTCACACAGAGAGAAACAACACATTCACATAATCCATTCATTCATTATCTTCAGTATCAACAGAACACAATCAGTGTGACTTCCTATTGTTTTTATTTCTGTTACCCTCACTGAGCATCACTTTCGTCTTATTTTATATGCCACCGTATTGCTGCAAACATGAGAGAATATCTAGAATGAGAACATATTCTTGTTGTAACAATATACTTTCGTACTACATTTTATTATTATTACAACATACAAACTTATAGTGTTTTAAACAAGGGGCTTTTTTCATAAGAACAAATCAACAAGTGCAACTTGATTTCATGTTTTTCTTTTTAGAACATGAGACTTTAATATGTTGTTATAATGTATGAACATTATCAACTTGTGTTGTTGAGCATGGGAAATAAATCTTGCAAAATGAAACAAGTAAGTATGCTAAGATGTTAATAACGAAACATTAAAGCAACTTGCTATAATGAGAAAAAGATCTTGCCATAATAACTTAACTCAAACTTACCTGCATCTAATTTCCTCTTGTTTGTCTCTTGTAGGTTTTCATTGGACGATGAGACAGGGTGGGTCATTCTGCGGGCCAGTCTGGACTATGAGTTGATGCGGCGCTTCACGCTGACCGTGCTGGCGAGAGACGGCGGCGGGGAGGAGACAACGGGGAGGGTCCGTGTCAATGTGTTGGATGTCAACGATAACTCGCCGCTCTTCCAGAAGGAGGCGTACGTGGGCTCGCTGAGAGAGAACGAACAGGCCGTCCAGCCGGTGGCACGAGTCAGGGTGAGACGTGTTTAAAACATGCACGTATGAAGACTTCACTCTTGTCACAGGACAGTAAAGCCGAGCCGTTTATAGCTGCTGTAAAATACTTTAAAAAACATAAAAAATATTGTTTGGCTGCAATAAATAAACCAAAAAAAAGCTTATTTATTATTGATTTAAAATGGAATTATATCTGTAGCACTTTGTAAATTGCAAGATTAAGATAAAGAAGTCACCGTGGATAGGGGTGCACTTCATTTTAAGCAGTGTTTCCCCAACTTTTCTCTGGGGACCCTTTTTTTAAAAATGACAAACCATCTATAAACTATCTATAAATCGTGAGAGGAGCAAATTTGTGCGTAAATGAACGTTCCTGACCATTTTTAACAGCCATTTCTGCATCACCTTGTACTATCTTGAACAGGTAAACCAGCCATTTCAAAGAGATATACGTTTGATAAATCACAACTTTCTTTATGCATGTGTTATTGGAAACATATACACATGTTAAATAAATAAATGCATTTAGGTGGAGTTAACAGGCGCTTGTTTTTTCCTCTCGTGAGTAAAACAAACAGAACGTACGCTAGCCTTTCATATTAGATTCAATGTTATAAGTAGAGTTATCAGAACAATACGAACATTCAGGCTCCCTCATGTTGCTCAGAAAGTGTACTGCAGATATACATGTTAAATAAAAGACTATGGAAAAAATTCTGCAAATGTTTTTGGCAACCCTAATAACATTTCCACATATAAGAAGTTATAGCAAACTGTGCACTCGCACAAAGATACCCGCAATAATACCGTATGTACCCATTCACATGTACAGTACATTCACATAAAAACTACGCCTGCAACAGAGGATCTCATCCCACAAATACCACCAGTCATCAGACTCACAAGCCTTTCTTCCTTGTTTCCTCTGTGTTGCTCTAATCATGCAGTTATGTGTTTGTGTGCACTGTATCCAAGAAGAACAGGTCAGCCTTGTGTGTTGGCCATCATTCACTGCCACACAAAAGGCAGAGGTACACAGGCACAATGGTAACTAATGGCTCAGCGTTTCCTTTGATTGCGCCCCGGAGAGAGAGACTATTACGTCCCTTGTGGCAGCCGGTACAGCAGTGGCTTAGCCCGCCACACTGCTCTTTGGCGGCTTGCCTTCACATTGTGGGGGTTGAGCTGATGACTGGGCTCAACGCTTGGCTCACTGTGTTTGATTAGTCTGAGCTAACCTTAAACGCTGCTGATATTAATACACCGCCCGAGAGGAACGGGGAAGCCAGTCGCACAATTCTGTGTGTCAGCGATTTGCCCTGGAACCTACTACACACACACACACACACACACACACACACATACACACACATGTATACTCCGGAAACCAGGGAGAGTAGGAGGAAAGAGAGAAAAGACTGAAATAGATAGAAGGAGTGGATGTGTTGAGAGACAAAGCAAAGAGAGGCTGTTTGCTTCATTCTTTTTGCAAACAAAGCCTCCTACTACAGTGCTGATGCTTTCTAACAGCTAAATCGTTTTTTCATTTTCTCTATACTTTTTATTCCTTTACTTCTTTGCCACTCCTAACTCCCCAACTCCTCTTACCTTCGAGTGGTAAACGACCGTCAAATATGAAACTATTTGTTGAAATTTGATAATAGGAAGACAGCCTGGAAGAGAAAAGCCACAGTTTAGGACGTTGCGGGGGAAGAAAGGTATTGCTTACTCAACACTTTGGCATTAAATCAAAGAGTAGAGATATGTGTGTTATGGGGAGATACAAGTGAGTGTTTTTGACAACCTGTCCAGCCTTTAATGATGCCAGTGAGGCCCAGTAGACTCTCCTCACAGCCGGAGGACTCATGTTTAAGTTCCTGCCAACTGGAGAATAATGAGGGGGTGTCATTATTGTTGTTGATGTTGTTGTGGATTAGCCCTGTAAAGTATAGTTTCATCTGTCCTCTGCCTGCTTAGCTTGTCTTTGCTCGGTTGGTGTTCATCCAGTATTGACGCCTGCGCCACTAATAGCCAGAATCAGCTTTAATCTGTCCAACAACATGCCGTCAATGACTGACAGGTTCCTGGCTGCACACATGTGCGCATACACACACGCACCCATGCTGTGCAAACATACACATATAAATATTAGCGCTGTCTACTGCAGCATCTGTCCTGTTACACTGTCTGCCATCACGTCTCACTCAAAACTTCTTCTCTCTGCCCTCCCACAGGCTACAGATGACGATTCTCCTCCCAACAACTTCCTGACATACACCATCACTTCAGCCTCGGCCTTCCGCAATTACTTCAGCATCATCATGGTGGAGGGCTACGCAGGTACGCTCATCTTTATGAGCATGAAGCCACAATCTAGGGATGTCATGAGAGTTGATACTTCAGTACCAAGTCAATGACAAAATTCAAAAAACGTGACGGTACTCGTTTTTCTACAGTACCGTAGGTACCGTCAGGGCTCGAGACTAACGGCATCTTGTCATCCTGGGAACGACAGAAATGTGTTTGGGACCGAGTAAACTCACTATCGACGCGCCCAGGGGATGCATCCTGTTTTTCCCCCAATAATGCTACATTGTGAATAACAAATCGGGAGTTGCCATTGATTTACATAATAAAACGTTCAGGCTCTGTTCAGTAAAATGAATATTAGATTCTAACGTTATTTCGGTGTGTTCAAATGTAATCTTGTAAAATGTAGTTTTTTGAATAAACTTGAATACATACAGTTGTTTAAAGGACAAGTTTTCACAGCAAAACAAAATAGATAATAGAGAGGGAATTATGACCTGTTTAACTTCCTAACAAAAAACAGTATGCAAACAGTAATAAAGTAGTGTTTGTTGAAGTACATGGGATTTATTGTTTTGCTTTTGTTTTTTACCGTGGTATCAAATTGGTAAAGAGAATCATGGAATTTCACTGGTATCGACTACTAAATTTCTGGTATCGTTACATCCCAACCACAATCTATACTATTATATGTCTGGGCAGGGATGATGTGGATGTTTAAACTAGTTAAACTCATATCTAAGTTGTAGAATAGTTTCTACACCTGTGTATGCTTGCATCATTTTGGTTTGTTGTTTGCCATTTGACCCACAGCTTTACTAAGCTATGATGCTGCAGGTCCAAGAAAAACAAAAACAAATTTAGCACAAAACCCCGCCTTTCTCCTTTTCTCCTTGCATCAGTGATCAGTGTGACCAGGCCTCTGGACTATGAGCAAGTTCCCAATGGGATGATCTACCTGACAGTGATGGCTAAAGATGGGGGCAACCCAGCCCTCAACAACACCGTCCCTGTCACGTTGGAGGTGATTGTAAGTACAACCCTGCAAAATACACAACTTGTCCAGACTCCTGCCCTGTCATGATACACAACCACCTAAAAGTACAAGTAGCAGTGCGTCCTCCAAACATGGAAACTGTCAGCAGCTGCAGACCCAGAGTAGTACCTTGCAAGGACATTAGTCTTTTTTTCATAGACATCTGCAGTACACTTTCCACCACCCTATGGACATTACCAAAATATAAACATTAGCAGTCTGCAATCATATTCAAGCTGTGAGAGAGCATTTTCTGCAAGCTGGTACTCGCCTCCTCCAGGCTGTGGTCAAAAGTACAGCCCACCTTAATAACAAATACTTATCTTCTGTTCTCATTACAAATGACAACATCTGGTGTGTTAGTTGGAAGGTTTAAAAACACATTAAAATACCTCATGCACAGTTTAAAGACAAACTCAGATGAAAAGGTGTGTATCTCTTCTTATAAACATACTGTATATACATTGATATAGTAACTATTCAGACGTCTTACTTTAAGTGTAAAACATGATGAAGTTTGTATTGATTGCACAGTATCACCAATAGGAAGACACATTTTCCTTGTAGGTTCAAACCATCCCAGTGTTGTCCTTGCTTATATTGATATAAATGTACTAGCAGCTGTTATTTGATGTTTAATGTCACTGACATGGATCACAGGGTTAGCTTAATGTTCTCGTAAACAGTTTCATAGTTAGACCTCAGCCGCCAGTCCAGTGTCACTCCAGTTCTTTCACAGAGGTCACTCAGGGTCAGGCCAGTCTGACCAGATCCAAAAGCCAGCAGAGCATGTGTCCATTTTTTCATTTATCATCATTATTCAACATGTTCAGACGATGTCTGTTATCATTATAGACACATGCACAACCAAACTTTTATACATAGTTTATAACATACTTTGATATAAGTATGCTTGTGGTCCTCAACAAAGTGGAGATCGAACTATCTTCAAGATTTCATCATAAATGAATGTAAATTGATACCTTTCTATCTATTCACCTCCAACTTGGTGTGTAATGTCGTCTTCTTCATGTACACTGGTATCTACGGCAGTTTTCTGTTCAAGCAAGGCTGCTGTTCATTATAAGATTTTTGTGTTTAATCATTGTCCTTCTGCAAAAATCATTTGCATCATCCCTCCTTCTGTCGCAGTGTGTTTGTTTTGTGGTTCTAGAAAGGTACTTAAAGAGTTAAAAACTTGTCTGTTGGTGGCTCTTTTCCTCTTCGCTGAGAATCTTTCTAATTCACACTTTTAATAAATCTTTAAGGGGGGTATTTTTTTCAGTAAGTATTTAATAACTCTCTTGGCACTGCAGAAGACACGCCTTGTAAAAAAAAAATCCTCCCCACGTTCAAAGGAACGATATCCAAACTTTTACAGAAATCTTTTTGTTTAAGTTTCCCTCAAATGTGACTCTGATAAATGTGCGTGCCCGAGACTTGTAAGAGGAACGTATGGAGCTGTTGTATCATGTGTACTGAATAAAGATTGAGCTGTCTTGTATTTATCTAAATGCTGATCCAGTGTGTGACAGGTGTCAGCCGGCTCATGGTGGATCTTTTTATATGTCTTCAACTTCACTTACATATTGGATTTCAGTGTTTCCTCTCTGTCTGAATTACCTTTTGATCCATGTCTGATTACAGCTTTGTTTGCAGTTTTATCGCAGTATGTGCAGCTATCTGAGCTTCCAGTTCAGTTGCTTTTGTCAGTCTTATCGCTGAAAGTCTTATTTTAAGGCACTAGAGAAAGTCACAGCCGTCTGCTCTTACACGCAGTGAATCAGAGATGTTTTAATATACTTGAAAAAATAAGGAAATCTGCACAAGGTTCTGGGTCCTAATTCCACAAGATAACGTTACAGTTTCCGTTACATGTTTGCCTGCAACCTGATTGCATTCGGATGCACTTCTTCTTTTGTAAATGTTACGTGCCGTTGGTCTTTTCTCATGTATAAAAGACCAAATCATCATGTCATGCACTGGTAGTCTCCTGTTACATGGTTTCATTTGAGTGCCTTTCCATGTTTCCTACATTATCTAAGGCTTTGCTAACACCCTGTGATCCATGTCTGATTGCAGATCTGTGTTTTCTGTGCTCCCTGTAGCTTTCTAAACTCGGGTCTGAATGTATTGCTTCTGTCAGATGAGTTAGTTAAAGGCTGTGAGGAGATCATGTCCGCTTGTTCAACACGACTGATGTTTTTTTTGTTTGTGTTCACAACTTTTCAATTCTCATTTGATCCAACACATGATGGATTCATAGCAAGTTATATAACGTGTTTCATATGAATGTGTTTTATTCTGCTTTGAATACAATGCTATATTGAAAATAACTTATGATGTTCTATCTTATACCTATCTTTATAATGTAACACTAATTTTGCCACATCTGTCGGTCTTATTGAGGGCTCTAATTTTAAGGCATTAGAAGAAGTTTTACCCGCAGTAGAAGATGAAAAAGATAACATTATAATCTATAATGTATGGTATTTTATCTGTTCTCTCTGCATTTTCATGAAGGTCCCGATAGAATTCATCTAAACTATTTGTAATATAAATGTGGTGTACATCGTGTACTGCTGACTATTCTGAATAACAGGTTATGCCAGGTATTATCTTTTAAATCTTTTTTCTTCTGTCTTTAAAATCGTAAACATGAACATTGGTCTTTGCTAAGATACTATAAATATAGCAGTAAAAACATAATGAGCAACCAGAACACATAAACAGCGTCTCTTCTGGCTCTTAAGCTAATTTCCCTTGATAGACATCCATTATACAAGCAACTTTTAGTCATGAAAGAAGAAATGGCGGAGTGGAATGGATGAATCCAGCTGGAATATTCCTGAATTTTCTATGCAAGGACAGTACGCATATCTATACACATCCTACATGAGGGAGAAATATTGTGTTGCAGTGCAAAAACCAACAGGGAGATCTGTGCACGATTGTATTGTATTCCTTCTATGTCTCTCTGTCTGTGTCCTCCACAGTGTCGTGACTCACACCACAGGGGTTTATCAGTAGCGAGCAGCATCACACACGCACACAATGCTTTACACCAGTGTAACACAGGGCCCAGATAGATAATGGTGCCATTGACTGTTGTTAAAGTGTTAACATTTCTCAGCAGCTCTCACACAGTGGGGAGCCTCTCTGCGAATAGCCACACAACTGGATGTGCTGGTTTCAAATAGAGAAATAGAGTCTAATTCAATGAGTGGGAGGTTGTGAGAGATGTAAATGCTCTGAGAAAGTCTGTAGCTGCTCCATGCTATACCCATTCATTCTTGTCAAATTACAGGTCTTGATTATCCTTTGTTTTAGGGAACGCCATTAATAATAATGTCTGGAATGATTTTCTTGCCTATTATTGCAAATGTGTCTTCTTTTTAATATCTACCTCATCTTTTGCATTATATACTCCTGCAATTCTAAAGCAATGAATGCAATTAACTACAACGCAGTGCCTGTTTGGGATAGTTGCTTTAGCAAATTGTGTTTACTTTATGCATCAGGCGTAAAATAATACCTAATTAGATGACAGAAAAAGAAGCCAGCACGACAAAAAACAACACTGTTTGAGGAAATCAAAGTTATCCATTGGGATTTCATTTTAAAGCTGAGTTGGTTATCTTCTTCAAAAAAAGCTTTTGTTATATTAGTTGAAATTCTCATTACATCCCGGCAACAAACAATGAATCAAATGCTCTGTCAAAAAAAAGAAAAAATGCGGTATCTGTGGCTGTTGCAGGACTGTAATAAACTCGTCATTTCATTCGGCACGAATTCAGGGACTTTAGGAGCTAGTGCTGCTAGCTACTTTCATTGGAAACACATTGCAATATTGGAGTCGGTTTTTCAGTTGGATCATTTTTAGTGCAGTGCCTGTTCGGGGCATGTGCCCGTCCGGAACGGGCCCCCAGAAGTTCTGCTAGCAGTGTTGTCGAGAGCTGCTTGTACCCGCCAAGTGTGAAGTTGATTGGATGAACGGTTCTAGAGATATGTGAAGGACAGTCATATCTACAAACAGACAGAGAATACTTCCTTTAAAGTTAGATGATGCTGCTACAGCGCCATCTATCGACCAAATGGCACCAAATTTGTCATGGTCATTCAGACATCAATTTTAGTCGCAGTAGCACAAAGCGTTCAGGAGGTATGACATTTTTGTTATATATGCCCTGCCCACAGCATTTGAGCTAACTTTGAGGGTCAGCTATAGCAAAACTATATGGAACATCAAAAATGGAAAAAAATGTCTTTTTCCGGCTTGGTCCAGAGATGTTCTGTACCAAATTTGGTGATGATTGCTAAAAATTTGTAGGAGGAGTAGCAAAAAAATAAGATTTGGACAAAATTCAAAACAGCGGAAAAATCTGTCTCAACGCAAATGGGTGTAGATTATATAGATGGATTCGTCTGGACCCACACAATTTTGTTTCTGAGATTAACAGTTCAAAAGTTACAGGCCAAAATGTAAAGTCAATTTTTCTAGCGGCACCATCTGGCCAAATTGCATTGCACCACATTCGACACTGCACTCCATGGGGTCCACAGCAATACACCCGCCAAGTGTGAAGTCGATCAGATGAGTGGTTCTCGAGATATGCGAATAACACACATAGGGACAGACAGAGATTCCTTGCATTACAGTTAGATCTACTCTTAATCTTAATCTTAAACTAGCGTACTCTTACTAGTTTAAGATGACCAACCCCAGCTTTAATCAGCTGACTTGCCATCAACTAAGAGATAATACTGTACTACTACGTTATTATAAAAAAATATTTTGTGCTCCTCAATGTCTTAGTTCCAAAATATGTTCATCTCAGCGCTCATGTGTGATGGCAGTTTTTTGAAGCACATTTGCATTTTCCCATTGTTTATCACATTGATTTGAGCTGCTGTTGATGTTTATACCTCCTCCAGGATGAAAATGACAACCCACCGGAGTTCAGCAAGCCGTCCTACATCGTCAAAATCCCAGAGAACATTATTGCCGGTGAGTCACTTTATACATTTGGGGGTTACAGTTTAGCTGCTAGAATGCATTTTCTGGTGCACGACCAACAAAGCACTTAAACACTCCAAACAGCTCAAACACCACGTGTAGCACATAGAATCACCTCTTACTTGAATTGCCTTAATATTAGCATATTCAACAAATAGCGCTGCTTTCTTGGGGGTATGTTGTTTTTTTATGTTTTATTTTATATGCTTCCTCTGGCCTCCTCCTCTACTATCTTATTTGTTATGATTTTTGCATAATGTTTTTAAATGCAGGATATTGACTATTCAAGGCAAAATCACTGGCTGCTTTATTCATCCTCATGCATGCATTCAGAAGACTCTTTTATCCCAGACAATAGATTAGTTTCAAGTCGCTGGAGGGAAATGAGATGTTTGACCGCCCCTTTCTCTCTTTGAGCTCCAGCAGACGCCGGCCACTTTCTATGTCTCGGACCCGCTTTAAAGGAGCACACAGCTGAGCGGCTTGGGCCAGGGCTGAGGTTTAGGGGACTGTGGCTAAAGTGCTTGGCCCTGAGCTGGGGGCCCAGGGCTCGGGCTGCGAGGCTGAGCTCGGGGCTAGCCCCGCGGCTCTGGCTAGCCTCTCATCTCCCCTGTCTGCCTGGGTATTGATCAGGCCTGTGCCAAGTATAGGCTGTGCCAAACAAGCTGATAATCCACTAATCCATAAACCCACTCACTGCCATGCCATCAGTTGAGCTGTGGATGGGGGCGGTGAAGAAATTAGCTCTCTGAATGCCATTTCAGTCTGTCTCTGCAGCTCTCTTTCCTAGACTTCACATATTTTCCCCATGACTCTCTCTCTCTCAGTTCACTTTTTTTTTCCTTCTTTCTCCCACTCCATGAGTTGTAACTTTCTTTCTGTCTTCCTCCCTTCATCCCTCCCTCCCTCTCCTCCACAGGGGCGACTGTGCTGCTTGTGAATGCTACTGATTTGGACGCCTCGCGGGAGTTTGGCCAGGCCTCACTCATCTACTCCCTGGAGGGCTCCTCTCAGTTCCGTCTCAACTCGCGCTCAGGTACGTGTGTGTGTGTGTGTGCTCGCACGTACAAGTGTGTGAATTTTCTGAATATATTCTTGTAATTGAGACAGATTTTTGAGATCTGGTTCCATTTTTTATTTCAAATTTGATTTTCTTTAGATAACTTCAGTTCATACTTGGCCTGAAAATGATATAGATCTGTGTCTGCAATACACTCTGCCTGTATGCACATTGTTGCTGGGCTTTGTGGGTTTTTGAGCCTTGGAGCTAAATTCATCCTGACACGAGAGCTGCTTTGTAATGACATGTCTGGCCTTCACTCGAGGTTCCCGGTTGTTGCATTTTTTTAAAATATTTTTGATCTTGATTCCATGCGTGTTTCAGGAGAGATCACCACCACAGCCCTGCTGGACCGAGAGCTGAAGTCAGAGTACATCCTGATAGTCCGAGCTGTGGATGGAGGGGTTGGCCCTCAACAGAAGACTGGCATCGCCACGGTAACCACTTTGCAGCCATCATCTTTTCTACAGCTCACAGAGCAAACCAATTTCCTCTCCACTGTTTAATCAATAATCATTTGGGATAAAAGTATATTCTATTGTACGTATATCTTGTACTATTTACATTTTGGCTTGTAAGCAACGATGATCAAATGTATCTTAAATGACTGACATCATAGATAGATCATTTCCCATTTACCTTAATTTCCCTCCCACTGTGTTTAGGTGAACATCACAATCCTGGACATCAATGACAATACCCCCGTGTGGAGAGACGAGCCATACCATACTAACGTAGTGGAAATGAGTCCAATAAACACTGACGTTATCTCTGTGAGTACACCTCGCCCAACTAGATAAACTTTACCTGGTTGACAAGCTGATGGTTAACTACATGGTAATGTGTGAACAGCACAAATGAACACACTGGAATGATAATTCTTAGCATTTGTTTTATACCGAGTAGGATGGATGGTTGCCGAAAAATTAGGTATTAATTTATTGAAATGTTGGCCTCTAATTTTTGTATGCAAATGTGATGTCGAGACAGCAACAGTTTCGACAGTAGTTTTATTCATTATTTTAGTTTGTGGTCTAATTTGATTACTATGACTTTGCAAATTTGAATTAGGCAAAGTTTTAATAAAAATGCTTTGTTTCAGAGCAGAGAACAGAGTTCATTAAAGGCATACAGTACATGTTGAAGAATGCATCTGCATGCATAGTCCTCCGCTATTGACGGACAAATTGCCATCACTGCGTAGGTCATCACAAAGTAAACACTCTAATATTACCGCAAAGTCTCCCATCGTCCTGCTGGTGTCTTTGGCAATGTGTTGTTGTTAATTAAGCCCTGATTGTCCATTAATTAAAGAGGCGTCAGTGAGTGTAATTAAGGGAGTCCGATTGCTAATTAAAATGTAGCCTGCAGTCATACGCATAGCAAATTATTCAGCTGCTAGGCAGAAAAGGAAGTGAGAACTCATCTTGGAGAGCAAGAGTGTGGAGTGGAGAAATGGTAAGGAAAGTGAAAAGATACAAGTGTAACGCTGCTAAAACGTCGCTACATTTTCTGCTTTATTCCCGCGCTCTTGTAGCTATTCCTCAGTTGAGTTAATTCATGGTGCATCCAGTGATGCGATGCATACTGTATGTGACTGTGCTCACTGGACAGACGCTGTTGCCTCTCTGACCATTTTTCAATAAATTGGACCACCCAGGCTTACAGTCCTGTAATTGGCCCCGATGTACCCCTGGCCCAACCAGTGTTTCCATGGTGACAAGAGGCCACCTGCTGAGTCCTCCTGGAGGGGTCCAGCGAGCCGATGAATTTGGTCGCTGTGCCCAGTGCAAGGATCATCCTACTTAAATCTCCGAGCACCCCACCAGCACCTACCCATACAGCGAGCCCCCTCTAATATCTCATTTCAAAACAATATTCTCTTTTCTGCCACTCTGCGGTCAGACCAGGGCTGCAGTTCAATAGACAAGGCTAATATATTTGCTCACCATCTTTTAATGTGCTCTGCTCAGGCCAGAATTGATTAGTTCAACTGGCCCCGGCTAGACACTTCCCCGCATCTTATATCACCTACCTTTGTCTGTGCAGTTGCTAATCAATGAGCCTCTGAGATGCCTTCCTACCATGTCCCCTTAATAATTAAACACCTGCAAAACCTTTGTTCCTCTAATGACCAATTAACCAGTTTCCAGCGTTTTTAGTCAGTGCACTGAATAATTGATCAGCTCTTTAAAAATCAGCCAGTGTTTTAGGCGGGTTCCCGGCTTCACGCATTCATCACCCATCGCCACTTTGTGTCAGAAACGAGACGTGACCATTTTTCTTTTAGCTGACTGATGTGTTAGAGCAGTTGGAAGGGGTTGTGTGTGAAGATGCTCTGGGGGTGGGATGGCGATGTTCTTAACGCTATTACCAATTACTATTACTGTTATTCTTTTTCCTCATTCCTTCCCTCTCCTCTGGAATACACTTTCAGGGTATATTGTTAAAAGAGTTCAGACCGAAGATCATCAGAAAGGTTTTCCCTGTCTCTCCCCTGTCCAGGTGTTGGCAGTGGACCCTGACAATGGGGAAAATGGGACAGTGATATACAGTATCAATCCAGAAAACCCCTTCTACACCATCAACAGCAGTACAGGGAAGATCCGCACCAGTGGGGTAACCCTGGACAGGGAAAGCTCCAACCCCAGGGACAAAGTACTCATGAGGACCATTATCATCTCAACTGTTGACCGTGAGTATGTGTGAGTGGTGGGATGTTAGTTTGTACTTGTATTTGCCTTCCACTGTGCAAATTTGCCTGACTCATGAAACACCTAAACCATCTGTAAGCAAGCTTAAACAGCTCTATATCATTCTCAGCAGAGAGCTTTCAACGCTGACCGATTCGCCTCTTTCTTCAAGCCTCATTCCTCAAGTTTTATGTTGACCATGAAACTTTTTACTGGGGCTAATAAACCCCTTTGACCGTGAGATATGGGATGTGTGTGTATGTGTGTGTGTGTACGTGTGTGTCTTTATATGTTCTCTGGCGCCCTCTTTAGGTGGTACACCTCCACTGCATGCATCAGCAAGCACCACAGTGTTTGTCAACCTGCTGGATCTCAATGATAACGACCCAACCTTCCTCAACCTGCCATTTGTAGCTGAGGTGCCAGAGGGACTGCCCATTGGATCCTCAGTTTTCAAGGTAAAATATAAGATTATATTCATGTATGATGGCATTTAAAAAAAAAATAATAATTTCTCTCATGTCTCTTTTTATCATGCGCTATGGTTTACCCTTTCAGTGTGTTCTTCTCTCTTTCTGCTCCAGGTCCAGGTGGAGGACCCTGATGAGGATAAGAACGGATTAATTACAATGGCGTTACAAATGGGAATGCCTCGCCTCGACTTCTACCTGAACACCTCCACTGGCATTCTCACCTCCACGGCAGTCCTGGATCGTGAGCAGATTGGACAGTACCATTTGAGAATTATTGCATTCGATGCAGGGAAGTTCCCTCGCACCTCCACTTCAACCCTCACTGTCACAGGTGAGAGTCTGCAAATGTGCCTGATGATGATGAATTCCCTTTGGTCTCTCTGAAATTACCCTACATGTGAAACTGATTGGATTCTGCATGACGTGAAGAGTTACTTCATTATGGCAGATAGTTTACCATTGACTTCTCAGGAATCTGCTGAGAATGATGCTACCACCTGCTGGTGGGATGTGAAAAAATCAATCAGACAAAATGGTCTGTGAACATGATAAAAAAAAAAGGAATGGAAAAACTGAATAAGGTTTTCTGGCATTTCTCAAATGAGTCAGAAGCATCAAAATATTATGAAGTGTTTCGTAGAGATCTGTTTCACGTCTTTTAACTTCACAGGGAAGTCAGCACCAGCTGTAGACCAGCACACCCAACTACAAAAGAAAAACTTTTAATAGACTCTGAAGTCTTTCTACTCACTGCACCACCCTGCTGCCTTATTTGTCCTCATGTACATCTATCTGTGTGTCCTCATGTCTTTCTGTCTGTGTGTTCGTATGCGTGGGTCAGTTCTGGATGTAAATGATGAGACGCCCACCTTCAACCCTCGCGTGTACAATGTTTCCCTGAAGGAGAGTGTCCCTAGAGACCACATTGTAGCGCGCCTCAGCTGCTCTGACAACGACGCCGGCCTCAACGCCGAACTTAGCTACTTCATCACAGGTCAGAGGTCACAGTGGGAGTTGTTTTTGTGTGTCTGGGCTACAGTGTTGTACAGTTATGGGGACTATGTGCACGTACAGTACCTTTTGTCCATCCATCCGTCTCTGTGTGAGTTTGTGTATGAGGTGAGCTCCTCTTGCATGCTTCTTTTTATAGCTGTGCTGTGTGTATGCGAATGGGTGTCTTTTACTAATATTATATAAATTAATTTGGAAATGTGTTTGTGTTTTGTATTTTTAGGTGGTAATCAGGATGGTAAATTCAGCGTGGGCTTCAGAGACGGAGTTGTTCGGACTGTGGTTGGCCTCGACAGAGAGACTCAGGCATCATACACTCTGGTCGTAGAAGCTATAGGTGTGTCATTTTTTACACAGTCCGTGTTTGTATTTGTTATAAAAGGACTTGTTTTCTTGCTTCTTTTGTTTGTGATCTTCAAAGCAGCTCCTTTCTACTTTTGTACGACAATGATGAAAAAAAAAAAAAAAAAGAAAAGCGATGCCTGCACATCTGCAGAGATTTCACACTATTGCTCAACTGCCTTTGTTCCTGTTTGAAAAGACAGAACAAAAACTCTGAGGTTTTCCTGTTTTGGAAACCATTGAGTCAGGGTGGCTTATCTGCTGAGGGGGGCAGGGACACGAGCGAAGGGAGAAGAGGCAGAGATAATGTAAAACTGTGCAAGAGAACAGAATTACACATATTGTTCTGATTCACAAGCAGCTGAAAATGACCCAAGTTAGGATGAGCCAACAACGTTCCAGTCTTACTGCCTTATTACAAGCTTGTATATATGTTGTAATGATTTATTCATGGCCTTAGCCTGTGAGATGTACAGTCATGAAATGAAAGCCAGTTGTCCTGGCGTCAACCCTAAAATTAGCATTAACCTGAATGATTGCAGCTGATGTGTTTGCGAATGTGTCTGCTTCTGCACATAGACAACGGTCCAGCAGGCAGCCGGAGGACAGGCACAGCCACAGTGTTTGTTGAGGTGCAGGATGTTAACGACAACAGGCCCATCTTCTTACAAAACAGCTATGAGACCAGCATACTGGAGAGCGTGCCCCAAGGAACCAGCATCCTCCAGGTAGAAAACACAAACACTGCTGCTAATAGTAAAAAAACTGCACTTTCAGCAGTCAAAAAGTTAAACGTCACTTTATTTCTTAATGTAACAATCACAAAGAATCAGTCACAGAGTGGTCTCTTTTTGGTTCAGGTTGCCTTGACAGTATTGGTAACCCATCGTGTTTTAAGACCTGCATGCAATCGTATTACAAAATAACTCCTCATGTTTGTTTTAATGCACATGAATTACCAGATGGATGGGTTTTTATCAGTGTGAAGCAGAGGAATGATACTTGTACCCACACTTTCAATGTGATCAGGGAATATTTACAAGACCTAAGTTTGGCCTTTAAAATAGAAGTCATTGTTTGAACTAGTGCCTTGCTACAAGATTATACAGTATGTGTTTAGTAGCTTTTCTCCTTGGAAAAGTTTTAATGTGAGCAAATCAGATCAAATTTGTTCTTGTGATTTGATGATGCATCAAATTCTTACTGGGAGAATTGTAAACACTTTGAGTCGTTGTTGAATTAAATCATTTTACCTCCTTTATATAGTGAAGGGCTGTGCTGAAAAAGAGCATCTGTGCCCAATGATGTTACCTGCTACAGAGGGTGAAATGATCTGTCACAGAAATGTGTAAACCCTGCTACAATGACTTTTGAAAAACAAATTTTAAAGGGGACCTATTACGCTTACTTTCAGGTGCATACTTGTATTTTGGGTTTCTACTAGAACATGTTTGCATGCTTTAATGTTCGCTGTACTTTTCTCATACCGGCTGTGCTGCAGCACCTCTTTTCACCCTCTGTTTGAAACGCTCTGTTCTCTAAACGCTCTAACACCTGTGTTTGACATAACTAGCCGTTATGCAAATGTGTTACTTGGTGACATCACCATGTTACGGAAGAATAAGTGTTTCAGGCAGTTCAGGCGCAGTGTTTCTGTGGGGGAGAGTAACTCCCTTTGGCATGGACTTTGGGCTTTGTAACTCTGCAGACCTTTTACATGCACAAAAAACTATATAACACACTAAAGGAAAGGGAAAAAGCACAAATGCATAATATGTCCCCTTTAAGCACTTATTTTGATGCAAACCTCATCCACCTAGCATTCAAAGTATGTTAAAACAAAACGCTAAGCATTATTGTCATGTACTCTTCATCCGCACATGGAATTAGTGATGTTTGTGGCACCAGCAATAAGATATACGGCGTATCACTTGTTTTGGGAAGCAGTCAGTCAGCCCTCAGCCTGTCCTCCAGTCAGATTTCAGTGACATAGTCAAATAGACAAGGCATAGTGAGGTGGGGCTCCACACTGGCTGCTGGCTGTGGTGTCTGTCGGACTGGAGACTGGGGCGCGCGTGTGCTCTCGCGCTCGTGCGTCCTGCGAGGGGGCGGTCGTCTGAAGGAGATGTTGTATGAACGCCGATACGAGCCCAGCCTCTTCCACACCTTGAGCTGGGGCTCGCTGGACTGGCTTCTTCCACGGGTCAAGCTCTCCCCCGGGCCGCAGCTCGCCTCAGAGTCCCCATCCTGTTCCGAGGGCCGGCACACCGCCAGGAAGGCAGCTAGCCCTGCCAGCAGCAGCGATAAGCCCAGCACCACTATGATGGTGAACTCCGGGTCGTGGATGTCTGAAGAAAAGGACGGAGGCTGTATGGTGGTGGGAGAGATGGTGGAGGTTGTGAGGCTGGACAGAGTGACATTTTCTGTGATAGACGTAAAGGTGAAGTTGGAGCCTGGTTCAGTGGTGTTCATGTTGTCTTGGCCCTGGATGGAAAAAACAACGTTAGATTGGAAGTCTCTGTCAGGATGTTGTGTGTGTGTGTGTGTGTGTGCATGTGTTACTCTGTCTGCTTGTGTATGTTGCTATGTTTCCGTGTGTGTGTGTGGTCAGCCTCTGTTAAAGTGGCACAGCAGTTCTCTGCCTCACTAACCAAGCCTAACCAAGCTGAGTAGGTTTATTTTCACTTTATTGGATCATACACTCAAGGGCTTATGATAAATGCACACACACATGCACAAATACACACAGAAACGCCTGCATGCACATGCAGATGCGGTGAGTGTTTGGCATTTGCGGCAATTATGTTGCTATTAAATCAAGGACCACAAAACAGTCAATGCTTGACAGGCTTTCTTCAATGTAAAACAAATTGGGTTTATTAAAATGCCCCTTGTAAAATGCAAGGCACCCACCTCTTCTACCCCGGTCTCCAATTATCCCCCCCTCATTCTGTGCGCCCCCATCTTCAGCATAGTAACATTTGTAAATGTCATCGTCCTTAATTCAGCGGAGACAAAGCATGGCTTATCGGTTTAAGGGAAACACATTGGGACGTGAAATTATTTTTAAGACCAAATGCCAGGAAAGCTGTGAAAAGGCCAGTGGAGCAGGATGGCTCGTTAGAGAGTCAGTTCATTAGTCAGCGCCTCCAAGCACATATGCCACACGCACGCACACACACAGACACACACAGCCATTCAAACACAAACTTTCTTTCTCACCCACACGCACTGTAGACTGCGCCGCACATATTCGTGATTAGGCACACTGCTCTTAAGCTTGGCAGCTTAGCTGTAAGGTACTCTCGCTCTCTATCACCCCACATTGTTGCTCCTCCAGATCTGACTGCTCAGCTAGTTTTGAAACAAACTAATTTCTTAACTTTTTTTACCAGCACACTTTGTCCAACCTATTCACATTTGTCAAAGTTTGTTAAAATGAATTTCTTAGTTGCATATAAGCAAATGCTTATTAGATTTTTTTGCCTTTTATTGCCTCGTGATAGCTCTCGGATTCATGGTATTTTTCACAATATCTTCTCTGTATTATCTACACAGTGGAAGAAAAATATGAATGGGGAAAACAGTAACAGTTCATCGATTCGCTAATCAAAAAGTCCTAATTATACTAAACCAAATGCAAACAACAGTGTCCACATACTCTCTTAGACAATGTGCAGTGACTCAAGCACATGTCAAGCAGCTCACATGTCGAAATGTGGATTTTAGGAGTTTCATTCCTATAGACTCCGCATCAGATATAAAATATGGATTGTAGAAGACATTAATGAGATTGTTAACTATTTTAGGAGCTTAAGACTTGAAATAATTTGAATATGTTTACCTCTAAAATGCTACACATTTCTTCTTCAGACTGAACCTTTAGTAATTTGTAATAAAACCCAGCAAAAATGTATACTCACACCCACACTTTAGAGACTCTTTAAAACAGCACCTTGCTTAGTTCCAGTAACTGAGGTCAGACCAGTTTCTTGGCTCCACGCACTTGTTTTCCCCCCTTAAACTGCTGCTTTCCCAGAGACAGAGGGGGAAACGCTGGGGAGGAAGAGGGCAACAAGGAGGAGAAGGGGGTAAAATGTGGGTAACAGCCTTACGACGTGAATATCTCACTGTTGTTTTAATCCCAGGGAGCCAAAGACAATAGTGTGTTTTCTGAGGCATGCAGAGGCTTAGTGAATAATCTATCAGTGCTTACACTCCACATGCTTATACTTACAACATCTGGCTCTCCTATGTAGTCTTACACTTTATACACCCCCTTTTATGGCCTAAGTGGTGCAGTCCGCTGTGTAATACCCTATTCATCACTCACCAATCTGACCCCCCAGCCTCTTTTTTCTCCCGTCTCCCCCTCCCCTCTCCTCCTCTTTCTCCTCTTCTCTCCACATCTCTTTATAAAGCTAATGAGACTGAAGTTGGGCCCCTCTTCACAGGGAGAGCGAGAGAGAGCAAAGGAGGACACACAGGGCAAGAGAGAGAGAGAGAGAGAGAGACTGTGAGAGTGTGTGTGTCTGTATTTGTGCGTACCTGAGTGCACGTACATGTGCTTGAGTGTTTTGAGTGTGTGTCTCCGTATGCAATTGAATATGCACTTTGTGGGCACCTCCACAGGGTTTGACACATCCACAGAGGAGCGGGGTGTGACACGAAGTCAGCCTCATCCAGTGCCAGCGGCTCTGTGCCTCTCTGGATTCAGAAGTCAGTCTTATGACATGGCCCATTCACCAGCAGCCCAGCATGCTCCACTATTTATCTGTGTACGCTGTGGAGCCGTGCTGTCTGCGCTGGGTTTGGGTTTTTGGCTGCTTCTGGCTCTCTGCCTGTGACACAGAGAGAGAGAGAAGTTCTCCCATTATATACTTACTGCCAAGCCATGTTGGGGTTGTTGTGGCAACAAGACACTGGGCAACAGTGGATGTGTGGTGAATGGGAAAAAATATGGGTTTGTCCATCTGTTTGTAGAAACCATTGAATCAATAAACATTTGTATGAAATGTACTGACACACTACAGAGCTCAGAGAACTGAGCAACAGACTCACTGGTTACCAAATCCAACTTCTCTATTCTCTCATAATGAGATGCATATTTTTGCAATCTCCATTGTCAGACTGCAAAAATGTAGAAGTTCCAACTTTGTGATGGTACTCGTTGGAAAGGGACAATCATGCCATAGAGTGGTGCGGGGATGGTGTATTTTTGTAGGCCAACGAGGGAGGTTAAAATCACCCTGGTTCCCTCGACAAAAAGTTTTTTTGGGAGATTTTGGGGTTTTGGATTATTGTAGAAAATAAGCTCTGTGGCAAACAAACGTTTATGATGTCTTCACAGATGAAGACCACTGTTGAGTTTTGAAGTGTGAATGTAATCGCCAGAAGTAAAAAGCTAACGTTAGGCCATAAACAAACTACACCACGGTCACATGAGCGTGAGTATACACAACGAGGCTGTAAAGGCGGACGAGTCGGCGTGATGACGTTTAGTAGTCTCATTTAGCCCCTTTTTAGCAACCGCCTTTTTTAAGACACATAAAAGCTTCAAAATCCATGAGTGGGATATTTACTGAAGCAGGAAAAAACATATAAATCTCTCAAGCTTGTGTTAATCACAGACCTTATTTCAGGCATCTAACTAAAAACCTATTAAAAAACCCACTGACTGCGAGACAAGGGAACCAGAAGTGCTAAAATGCTCATTTCCGGGTTTTAGGACTCATTCCTGTACCACTCTATTGCTGCACCTTGTAAGTAGCCGGATGTTTTTTGTTTACATGTTGTAGATTTGGTTGTGTTTGATGTCCCTGTGAAGTTATTTTATCTGAGTACTGTACAGACTTCCTGTTTGTGTTTGTCTGTACAGGTTCAAGCTACAGATGCCGACCAGGGGGAGAATGGCCGAGTTCTGTACAGGATCCTCACTGGTAAGAGTTGCTTCACTTTGATTTTCCTCCCAGATGTCCTACGCACATGGTCTCCTCCCTCAAAAACAAATGCACTGAAAGAACAGGCTCCCAAAATGCAGTGTTGTCAAAAATATTGAAGTATTGATACATATCGATACTGAATATTTGAAACGGTTTCAATACTCGTTTTCAACAGTATCGATATACAGGTATTAACTGCGCTTTCTGCTCTCTCTTCTCTCCGACAGCGAGTTGACACACACACACACCGCTTATTTATCTTTTGATGAAAATGTAAAACGTTATGCCTTCAATGTTGTGTCAAGTTTTTCCTGTGGTATCAAATACGGATATTTTTCAAGGTATTATATTGAAGTTAGAAATTGCAGTATCATGACAACACTAAGATGCACTATATTGAATTATTAAATTAATTTTGGTGGCGTTGTTAATCCAGTTGTTCGAAATGAGTGCAAACAAGATCTCCATGAAAAAGTTTTCAGAATTTCAGCTTTTTTGGCAGAATCTTGCCGATGGGCAGGTATGATAATTCCCCGTTTCCAATGCATTTTCTCTTGTCTAGAAGCAGTCAGTGTGCAAATACCAGTAATGACAGGAAGTTAATTTGCATTGGAAGCAACTTAAATTATCTCACCAAATTGGCAGAAGCCTCCAGTGAAATTATCTAAACCCAGAGACAAGATTAAATGTTTTGCTAATTTGTGTATTTTTGTAAAAGTCTCTTGCTCGGTCTCACTTTCCCTTTCTCTTTCTCTTTCTCTTTCTCTTTCTCTTTCTCTCTCTGTCTCTCTGTTTCTGTCTGTGTGTGTGCTCGTGGTTGTGAATGAATGCATGCAGGGAACAGCAACAATCTGTTCAGCATAGACAGACAGACCGGGCTGGTGACACGAGGCTTCAGGGCACTGGACAGAGAAACCAGCAGCTCCCATGTGTTGGAGGTGGAGGCCTACAACAGTGACGAAGGCAGCATGAGGAGCTCCGTCAGGGTGAGGAAGAGGATGTAACATGTGCTTGTCTCATCCTAGTGCTTCATGCTAAATTTGTAGCAAAACATATGTAGAGGTAGTTTGTTCATTTTATTATAGAGCATGAAGATTCATAAATTTTAAAAGAATTAAGGATTTAACCTTTTCCACTCCACCCCTCTTTAACCCATTTTGTCTTTTTTAGGGGGATACAGGGAGGGATAGCAGGTCAACAGTAGATGTCACATAGAAGTGAAGTACATCAGCACTGAGTGTCAAGTTGTTCTAGTTGTGAATCAGAAATAAATAAATAAATAATTGATTAAATAATTAAATAATACAAATAAATGGTGTAAGTGTATAAAGGTTTAGAACATTATGATCGAAGTATATGATGACTTATGTCTCATAAGTTGTTGCAGCTATTTTTGGGTTGATACCATTTGTTACACAGATTTGGTGCTAAAGTTTAACCATTTTTTACCACTCTGAAATTGATAAAAAATTATCAGTAATCCCTCCAAAATACCACATTAAGACATCAAGACCTTGAGGAACACCATAGAAAAAGCCATGTGGTGATTTAGTATCAAAAACTTTTGACATTTGGAGATTTCTGCAAGAATTAGATTTTTCGATTGGATGGCGAGCACTTCAGTTCTGGAAACTGTTCAGAAACCTCCTTATTGTCAATCTACCCAGGAAAGCCATCCATCCTCTGAATGCTCTAGGTCTCTAGTTTGTGGTTGTAAAGTTTCATGAGGCTGTGATTATCCCAGAGGTCACCACAGGTCATTTTATACAGTGATGTCAAGTTTAAAAAAATGGTCTCACTACAATGAAATGGCTACTATGAGGACTAACATCATCACACATGAATACAATTAGACTAATTGGATCCACAAGAGTCTCAGCTTTACAGTGATACCCAATGTATGCAATGAAAAAGCTGTTTAGGGACCCCAGTATGCAGAAATATTTAAACACATAATTTTTAAAATACGTGAAAAGAAGATCTGGAACTTCATCAGATCCAGGCCCTTCAATGAGACTCAGATATGTCATATTTTTGTCTGTGGTCTCATTACCTAATAGATAAAATGACCAAGCCTCTTTCCCGAAGAGTAAAAGTATTACTCAAAGATAATATGTAAATCTGATGTGCCACAAATGTCCCCCCACTGCAGGTAATCATATATGTGGACGATGCCAATGACGAGGTGCCAGTGTTTACCCAGCAGCAATACAACCGTCTGGGCCTCAGGGAGACCGCTGGCATTGGCACCTCTGTGATCGTGGTGCGTGCAACAGACCCCGACACTGGTGAGTCCAGTCTCCGATCAATCAGAAGAGGGGAGCAAAGGGAGGGGAGTTTGATGTCAGTTCTTGTTGCTCAGTATCGGGTTGTATCCTCGTACTATAAAACCAAAAGAGATATTTCGTTGACTGTGGCTTTAAAACTTCCCACTTCTGCTCTGCAGGCACTGGCACGAGTCGTTTTTTTGCAAGTCAATAACCCTGACACTAGTGGGCGCCACTCCAAAGGAGAATATCAAGCCTCTCAACCACAATGTTTTTATCTTGTTATTATCTCATACACACAAAAATGGCATTCACTGTAACTGTCTCTACTTCTGCTCCACAGTACAGACTTCCTCAATTCACTTCCTGTGGTGTGAAGTGTTTCTTAGACACTGTATGATGTATTTGGTGCTGTGACATACATTTTCCAAAACATTAGAGCAGGCCTGAAACAGAAATAGAAACAACATAGCCAACAGAAAAGAGTGGAAGAAGCTGTTTGCATGCTGTAACTATAGCATCAGTGTAACAATGGTCCAAGGTTTTCAAGTTAATTAGTTTTTAAATTTGTTATTGTAAGCTTTTCACTCCAAACCGCCTCCATCTTCTTGTTCAGGTGATGGTGGAGCCGTTGCTTACGCCCTCGTGTCCGGCTCAGACCGCAAGTTTGAGGTGGATGTGAGCACTGGCCTGGTAACCACTGTGGACCACTTGGACTACGAGACCAAGACCACCTATCTGATGAACGTCTCGGCCACTGACCAGGCTCCACCTTTCCACCAAGGCTTCTGCACCGTCTACGTCACGTTACTTAATGAGCTGGATGAGGCCGTGGCCTTCTTCTCCGCCGGTTACGAGGCTTCGCTTCGTGAGAACATCGCCACTGGGACAGAGGTAGTCCAGGTGCAGGCCCAGTCAGCCGACAACTTGAATCAGTTGACTTACCGTTTCGACCCTGATACGTCGCCTGCGGCTCTGGCCCTCTTCAAGATAGACAGCGTCACGGTGAGTAGGGGAGCAGTGGAGGAAAGGTCACCAGTGATATCAGCACAATGTACATACCTCATTTTTGTACTCTTCAAAGACTACACCCACCTTCTGTCAAATAGGCTTCATCCATTAACCGCAGTGTGATTGAATAACACCTCTTCTCTTGTGATTTAAGCTTGTTGCAGCATGACTGAGAGCTGATCAAAGAGCTTGTTTGCTTTGAAGTCGTTTGATTCCTTTGAAAGATGAGAAATGTGGGATTTTTTTTTTGCTGATTTGTATGATACTTGTTAGTCTCTGTCCTTACTCTTTGTCTGTCCCATTAGAAGATTTCTATCTTGTATGGAATCTTTATGGAGGCGGAGACATACAGTATGCTGATGTGTGTGATGTTTCAGGGCCGTATCACAGTGACAGGCCTGCTGGACAGAGAGAAGGGGGATATGTACACCTTGACTATTGTAGCTGATGATGGAGGACCTAAAAAGGACTCCACTGTGGTATGCTTCATTCTGATTTGTGTTATTTTATCTCCCTTATTTTCGTGTACATCATTCTATTCATTACAGCATGTGTTGTGTCTATTCTGTTGTAGAAAACTTAATGGCATTCCTCTTTTATTCATTGCATCTCATTGGAAGTGCAGAAGGTAAGACTTGCTGTTCTTTTAAAATGGTTCAGAGTATGAAAGGCAACATGAATTAATCTGCAGCGTCTTGTATTTTTAGGTTACATTTGATTAATGTCAAAGGTAAGTATTTCATTGATTTGGCAGGTTACGGAGCCCATATTTGATCTTCCCTCTTGTCAGGTTTCAATCACCATTCTGGATGAGAATGACAACAGTCCAGAGTTTGACATCACATCTGATACTTCGGTGGACATCGCAGAGAACACACCCATGGGGAAAAGAGTGGCAGTGGTGCTGGGAAGGGACAAAGATGGTGGATTAAATGGACTGGTGAGAATAAAAGAAGAACGATAGAAACACATGGACTCACTCAGAGAGAAAATAAAAATCTCCTCTGTGGCACTTAAAGATCAGTCATCAATATCACAATACTTTTACATACTTAAGACTAATTACTGCAATTACAGAAAACCCTCACCAAGAAGACCGGCTTTTACAACAGATCTTCTACACTGCTTTAAAGCACTAAACAAAATGACTTGACAGCACATAACATAAACGTTTCTATAACATATGGTGAATCAAGTGAGGTTACCAGGATCAGAATCAGCTATATATTGGCCACGCATACAAGGAATTGGACTCTGGTTTGTAGTTGCTCTCACATGGTTCCAAGAACTATCTTCAGGAAGACAGATTAGCACCACATTTTTCTTCAGGAAGGCAGATTAGCACCACAATTTTCTTCTCGTTACGACATACTGTACATACTGCAGACAGCAACACATTGTTGTTAACAACATGAGCTTTTTTAACTTTTAACTTCTTTCACCCTGCTTGTGTTCATTTGTCTCTCCACCAACCCAGCCCCCTCCTGTTCCTCAGTTTTTCTTTCTTAATCATAAATTCAGTGTCATCTCTTGCATATTTGTCTGCTCATGGTTCTGTTCGAGGTCTGCATCGAGGTCTCAGTTGTGCTCCCCATCAGGCAGGTGCTTCAGATAAAAATGCACAAATAGAAAAACAGCTTCTTTCCAAAAGCTGTCGCTCTACTGAACTCCGACATCTCCTCAGTCTGACGGTCAGACTGATGTGCTGCACTCTAACTGGACTTTTGCACACTTGTTAGTTGTATTTTAGCGTTATTTGATTATACTCACATTGTTTATATTTTTATATCTATATTGCTCATGATTCTGCACTTTTTATTGCTGATATTTATTACTAATCTTATATCTCATTTGTGCCTTATTTATTCCTTGTATATATGTGTGTAGTCTTTTTATTAATACAGTGCACCATTTGAGGGCAAACGCAATATCGTTATGCTTGCGTACTGAAAATTAACTTCATGAATCTTTGTTCTTTATTCTATGTGCTGTGATTTATTCAAGATTCAGAACCTGTACAGCAAAATACAATTATTAAACTGTTTATACATTATGGGTAACTTTATGATTAGAGTTTCTGATCTAACCTTAGCTGTTGTTATAATGTCTGTCTATATCTCCCACTTTCTCTTTGTCTCATTCTGACTCATTTCTCTCAGGTCAATTTCACTCTGGTGGCAGGCAACATGGAGGATGTGTTCAAAATTAAGACCGTGAACCACACCTATGGGGAAATTGTTGTCAACGCTGCTCTGGACAGAGAGTCAGTAGACCGCTACCTACTGAAGGTCAGGCAGCAATCCACACGTAGTTATGATCTTTCACTACTTATCTTTATGGCCATCAACGCATTTTACACTTTCACCACAACCCTGACTCACTTTCTAACCTCAGTCTAAAAATAAACGGATTCCGTGTCACACTTCATGTGACAGATGTCTTTTTTACACCATAGCAACGTGAGTTTTGGACGATACAAATAACGTGTAACTATTTGCATCATGCATCTTGCCTCCCAACACAAGATATCGCACAGAAGTACCAAGACTGAATGTAGAGGCGCAGAAGAAGACGTGCATACTTTTAATCCCTTTATCCTCTATGTGTTTTTATGCCGTGTGTCCAAATGCATGGTCAGACTTACATACTAGTACACCCCGGTGCATGTGTATGTTGTTACAGGTGCGTGCCATTGACAACGGCTCACCTCCCAGACACACAGACCACTCCCTCACCATCAACATCCTTGATGTCAATGACAATGCACCTGTTATTGAAAGCCAGAGGGGCTACAACGTCAGCATAAGTGAGGTAGGAACACATGGAGCATAATGTTCATTTTATCCACACGTGATTTGCCTTTGAATTTGCATGTTTCTGTGTGTTGTTGTTTTGTATGTATGTAGTTCTTGAACAGAAGCTGAACAATGTCATAAGTACTGTTATAAATGGTGATTTAACTATTCAGTCACAGGTTTGTGTTTATTCTACTGTAGGCAATCAATAATGAGGCTTCTTTTATCATGTAAATCGTAGAATGTTGGAGGAGGTACGTCAGTCCTCCGCGTGATAGCTACCGACCAAGACATCGGTCCCAACGCCATGCTGTTCTACTACATCACTGCTGGCAACCAGGACCTGACCTTCCGCATGGACCGTGTGACCGGAGAGATGGTGACCCGGCCGGCCCCTCCCGACCGAGAGCGCCAGCAAGAGTACCGACTCACTGTCACCGTGGAAGATGACGGCACGCCACCTCTGTCGGTAAGATGCAAGGAACAGCAGCCGCAACAAGTACAACACTGCAAAATCTATCTCAACATACCAGATAAACTACTAATGCACTGAATAACATTTCCATTCCACGTCCTAAAAACTTTTCTTCACCACTGAGGACAGATTTGTTGTCAAATCAAGTGACATTATATCAATCCTTCATATTATGAAAAGAATGTATCTTTCAACGCCTGTCTTATTCTCTGATCTGTTCATGGTGACTTGATCTTGGCAGAGAGGGGTCATGGGGGATTCAGCATCACATCTTATTACAGAGCCCTCTTTTGGTCAGTCATTGTACTACAAACAGTCATCCCTGAAAGATGTGCTTACTCTTGGGATTCTGGACGTCTGTTTACTTCCTCTTTGTCGACCTGCCTTAAGCCAAGATACAGTACAAATCAGATATTAAACATAGTAAGACCTTGTATCTTCACATAACCTGCACAGCAGATTAAATACAGTGGTGTGTTGATCTTCTGTATGAGTTGATAAACTGTGAAGGCAACAGGAAACACCTTTGTATGTAAACAGGAAGCCACAGGTCATGTTTCCAAAAAGAGGAAGATGAGTGTTGTTGCTTTTCCTGTTGTCTGTTACATTTCAAAGGCTTTTAAAACTGTTTTTATGTGCACAGATACAATGGGTTAAGTACTGTATGTGTCACATGTGCAGTCAGTTGTTGTACTGTATGTGACCTGTATTCTTTATTTTCAACTTTGCTTGTCTAGGCCACAGAGAGATATAAACCTATGATAATGCAGCTCCTGTTAATACAATAAGTAATGTAAGACTGTAGAAAAAGCACTGGAGAGAGGAAATGGCCAGCAATAGGCATCCCCTCCTCCCATCTAGTTCTCTGTCTCCTCTCATAAAACAAGACACTAAGATTGTTTTATCCTTTTCTCTGCTCAATGCCAGTCTCCCTCTGGTGTGCACCATCTTAGAGGCACACAAGTGGAACAACCTTGTTCCGTCTGTAATGGCTCCCTCGGCAGCAAGCGCAGCACGTCCTTGTGTGGTGATAGTTTTGGAGACCTGCCAGTTGAAAGTAACAATGATTTCAAAGACTCGACACATGGCTTTAAGGAGCTCCACTTTATTATCATACGAGCTACAACCAGGACAATTTAAATGCAATATACAGAATAAACGTGCCTTTACAGCACCTCTCCATGTCTATGTCTAATATAAGCTTTTTACAGTATAAAACACACAATCACAAACATACAGATGCAGAATTGCATGCACACACACATTTAAACCAGACCATAAAGGTTGAAACTTTAACCCGTAACCCGTAAAACACACACACACGCAGTCAGACGCACACACAGGCACACTTGAAAACACAAATACTCAAACAGAGTTTTCAGATCTTAATACAGCATACAAACATACCCTGTCCTATATACCTGCTACACATCATCCGGAGATTATTTCCGCTGAGCACCTGCTGAACACATTTTACCTCGATATGAAAAAACCACAGTGTGGTTTCTCACAGTCACACACAACCTATAAGTAATAATAAGAGTACAATCCCTTGCAATCACTTCTCTCTCAATCTACCTTGATATAATTTGGTGCTAAAAAGTATTTACTTATTAACATCACATTGCACGCACAAAAAAAAAATCTGAATAAACATTAATATACACATCAATTAAATCAAGACACATGATAACAGAACAAAATGGATTCAGAACAGTGTTGAGATGGCAGTGATTCAACTGGTGGCAGTTTTATGATGATGTTTTTTTTATCTGGATACATTCGAGAGAAAATCAATAAACATTTTATTCTTAATTATCTAACTTTACACTACTATAAAAAATATCCAACTCTTTGTTTTTTTACAACATACTTTCTTGATCTATTTAAGGCCACTGTGAAGTGCTGCGTCTCTGAGAGTACAGGAAGGAAGGAGAGTATTTAGAGCAGCATAGCTGACAGTAACTGAGGTAGCAAAGAGGGAAGAGAAAAAAAGCTGAGGCCAAGTGGAAATGATACAGAGGAACAGTGTAATGCCATAAAAACAAATTACTCTCAACCTGCATAAGAATATTGAGACTTCTCTGATGATTGCGCCTCCTTTGGTTTGAAGCTTGTAGAGCACTTTATTATAAGAGAGAGCGTTCAGTCGCTTTCACACCTGTGGTTCGGTTAAAAAAAGTAGTTTGTCTTTTGGTTCCAGTCTATTTTGCGTTCATACTGACTTATTACAATTGAAGTGAGACGTGTTAACATGATGTCACATGGACTGGCAGATAAATCATTCACTGGACAGTTTTGGTGATCGTCATCCTTCATTATCAGCGCTATATGGACGAGGAAAGGCAAATCAAAAACCAAGTTTACTCCGGTAACTGACAGCAGGTGATTCATAATACTGTATTTATCACTGTGACAGCTTGTTGTTATGTAACATGCAAGTAACACGCACTTCTGTTGAAACCCATTTTCACTTCCTGATTTATAATATCCCTGCACATACATAACATGTTATCATGGTTGTTAAATGATCTTGTGTCATTATATGGGAGATTGTGCGTGAGTGCACCCAGCCTAAATGAACCAAAACAAGTAAGTAAATACACCCTAGTTCATTTGAACTGCACCAAACAAGCTAGGTGTGAAACCAGCCCTTGAGTCCACAGAAACTGTTTATCACCCCTGCACATGGTGGGCCCCTCACCCCTCAACACTCTGGATTCTTCTCAAGCAGGGGGCATCTGTTGGTCCACGAGTCAAAAGTTTGCTTTTGGCCTCCAGCTGTTGTTGCAGGTGGAAATAGTTTCTGAATAAAAACCGCAGTCCGTTCCCTCCCGCGGTCCAGACAATGTACAGACGACAATCCCAGCAGAGGTTATTGTGAGACAGCTGTTAAGGGCAACATTGCTCTGGAGTCAGAAAGAAGAGGAAGAGAGTTGCTGAACCGTTTCCAGGTCAGCAGTTAAAGCGATGAACGAGGTCCCAACCCCCTTTAAACCTGCACGAGGTCTGGAGACTCGAGGATGGTGTCTGGAATAGAGAGTAGTGCAGGTCAGTGAGAGCATAGAAAAGGTAGCAGGTTGTCTACATGTATCAACAAATGCACATTTCATGTCTGTGCGCTGATGAGGAAATCGAGATATGAGGGAGTTAACATCTTTAAAAGTGCACTTCCTGCCCAAAATGCCGACAAAAAAAAACGTTTGACAGCATTTATTTTCCAAACCTCCTACTCAATAGCGTAGTACAAACACACTGATAGACTGATAGATTTCTCAGAAAAGATGTCTTTTTCTGAAAACCCATTAAAAAGCAGAACAAGTGTCAAGAGTTGCGACATAGTGAAGATAAGAGGGAACTGCTGCTGGTTAAATTCCGCTCAGGTTAAGGTCAGCGGGCCAAAAAAGAAGAACAAGGAAGCTGAAGTGTTGCTTTTTATACAAGTAACATGAAAACTCAGACGAGAAACCAGGCTGTGTATTCGGCATAACTTATACTTCAGACCGCTGAAGGAAACAAGCTCTGACAGGGAATTCCACTGTGACAAATGTAAAAAATATTGTTGGGTTTTTGATGGTTTTATCAATATTCGTGGCTCTCTAGAGGAGGAATACAGCTGTAATCTGATATGCAGCCAAGCATATCCATCTGTCACTTATTGTTAGCAGAGATTTTCCCACTAGTGACATTACTCATTACCAGAATTAAACTTGGGCGAAACTGCAGAATCTCATAGAAATCACTTAGTGTGGGTGGCCCAGTTTTACCGTATGTTTATGCCTGTCAGGTCTCACATACAGTATACTGTCAGTGGACGAGCTCCAGTAAGTGTTTGTTGAGGATTGTCTATGTTTGCACACAGTCATAGGAATAACATATGTGATGGTTTGGGGTGGATTTTCAGTAAGTCAGCTCAGTTCTGTTCTTTCCCTTGTACCATCATAGTCCGTGCTGCCAGGAAACGGGGCAATCCACCTCAGTATGCCTGGTATGTCGGCACATTTGCCCCGGGAATCGGTAGAAAAACACTCAGGATTGAACCCCTTCACCGTAACTAATGTTTCAGTATTATTTCAAGTCGAGTCAGAGAGAGCGGCTGAAGGGGCCATTAGTGTTAAATGAGAGTGCTGATGGGTGGAGAATGACTTGCGAGGGAGGCGAGAGAAGAATTCAGAGGGTGACAGCATAAGGAGGTAGTTTCAGTTGTGTGGGGGAGAGAAATTAAACTCCCTACACAGAGTATTTTTTTAGTCACATCAGACTCGACCCAGCTGTTTTGAATGTGAGCGTGCAAATTTGCACGATATGATGAGCATCTTTCCGCAAACACTTCTCCCGCACGCAGGATGTTTCAGCAGAAGTTGAAGTCTTTGATTGCACCAGAGTATTTTACCATACCGGCTGTACATTTTGAAATTTCCAGAACTATGTCCTTGTGAAATACAGTTACGTGCCTCTACTCAGGTACTTTTTCATTTGAGTATCAGACAAGAATGTCAAGAGGGTCAGGTGTATGCATTCAGAATTTAGTTAATGAGGCATGACCTACCAATGGATAGTGCACACTCACTCCTAAACTGAAAGGCACCCACTTAAATATGTAAATGAACTCCCCTGAAAGTGAGATAACTCATACTCAGCTTTCTATGTGTTATGGTTCTGGTCAGAGAGAGGTTTGAGTCAGGCTAAAAGGCAAAAGCTGAACAAAATGGAGAATGGGTTAGATAATTGTATGTCAGCCTGTGCTGAGTGATTTAGCTGATAAACTTGTCTCAATTTCTCTGTCTTGGCCTGATGTGCTCCCTGTAGTCTGAGCTGCTGTTGTGTTGTCAGGATGTAAAGTTTTGTGTGTGTCCTACCTTCTATTGGGAAGAAAACATCCCCATGTACCGGAGGAGAAAGGGGGGTTCCTGGCTCAGACAACAGGTGGCGTCCTGTCTCTGAGGATTGCCTGGCCATGATCTGAGAAACGGTGCGGGTCTTAATCTGCGGTGATCCCCCAAGGAACACAGGGTTCTCATGGCCAAGAGCGTCACTGAAAATACGCACATACACACAAGAAAAGGAAGCATAAAAATGAGTAAGACATTGCCAATCTGACTCAATAAACTGTTACAACAGTCACCTGTTGCTCAAGACCTTTAGAAGCTTTATGTCTGTCTCTTTTATATTCTAGCAGTAATCAGGGCTTTTTTTCACAAGTTTCCCCTTTACAGACATGCCCACTTTATGATAAACACATGCAGTTTGGGGCAAGTCATAGTCAAGTCAGCACACTGACACACTGACAGCTGTTGTTGCCTGTTGGGCTGCAGTTTGCCATGTTATGAGTTGAGCATATTTTGTATGCTAAATGCAGTACCTGTGAGGGTTTCTGGACAATATTTGTCATTGTTTTGTGTTATTAATTGATTCCCAATAATATCTATATACATACATTTGCATAAAGAGCATATTTGCCCACTTCCATGTTGATAAGAGCATTAAATACCTGACAAATCACCCTTTAAGGTACATTTTGACGAGCTAAAAAATGTGTGATTAATTTGCGATTAATCGCGATTAACTATGGACAAGTATGCGATTAATCATGATTAAATATTCTAATCGATTGACAGCCTTAGTACATACACATAAATTAATGAAGTCTCCCTTTGTGCTATAAAGTAGTTAGATTTTCCACTAAATACATTCCAGTGGCACACAACATAACATACATTGTAAAGGCAAGTAAAGACTGTCAATGTTACTTTTGTTGTACAGTAATTAAGGTTATGTCTCCAAATGAATACAGTAATGATTCATTGATGTTTTGAAGCTATATGTAGATGTTTAGCAAACAAAACATTATAAGAATTATCTGTAGAGTTGTAAAAGGTTTTGGTCTAATCCTGCTGTTTGGCTGAAACTAGCTATTGTGTGGCCACTACAGTACATAGCAGACTATCCATGTACACAGTGTTATTATTCTAAAGAGCAGCTGTGTATTGAAGCTGGTCTATGAAACCAGCTGCCTGACAGAGTGTGGGAAAACTTACCTGTCCATCCTCACCAGCTCCTGTGCACCTGGAAGAGAGGAAACGGGAAATGGGCCATTGTGAATGAATTGAAACACAGCGGAACACTACAGATGGAGTGTGAATGTGCTTCCTACTATGTGAAGTACAGTTAATCCTCCTAACGGACAGGAAATATGTGTCAGACAAAACACTATGGGGAACCCAGTGTGAGACATTTCCATTTGACCCATAGCATGGGCATGGAAATGAATGTGGGTGTTTGTGCATATCAGTATTACTTACGTCTGCTCGACTGGGCGTTCTGCCTTTGTTTGTACACCAGCACCAGAATAATAGGCAGAAGGAGCAGAGCCCCGATGCAGGCTGCTATGGTCGCTGCTAAGGCCTCTGGCACAGAGCCTGGGGAAGCAACAGAGAGACTGTGAGGTAAATAAACAGAATAACTGGCCAGTCATTCATTGGCTATGAAGGCTTGAATAAGTTGACATACCTCCGCCTAGCGTGGGATCCCAGACAGTGCAGTTTTGAGACCCATTTCTCCCTGGGAAGAGAACAAATACATTGTTTCACCTCAGCATATACAGTATGACATTAGACTATATATAAGTGTATACGGTGACGTCACCCATTGGTTTGTGGACTGCTGTTTTGAAGCCTCGTGTGCGGCATTTTGGCCGTCGCCATCTTGGTGTTTGGCCGTCGCTATGATGTTTTTTTGCAACCATGAACTGAAAGTTGATTATAACCTTTTTGGTCTCCTGAAAATGTTTTATTCATCGTTTGGTTGTACTTAGCTCCACCCTTTCGTGTCACTTCTTGTTGCGAAAAAACAACATGGCGACGGCCAAATACCAAACTTAATGCTTCAATGCGGAAGATTGTCGGAAGATCCGAATAATGTTATCACTCGACAGTCGAGCCATTTTGGCTTCATGCACCACTGAGCAACTCTCATGGGAATGAACGGGAACCGCCCCCAAAGCTGTATCCAGTTCTCTTTACTCATCCATGCATAGAATCTGGGAAACTAACATAACGACCTTGTCCTACTTGAAAAAGACAGGTTAACTTCCCCTACCAGTGTAGCATATGTTTGAGCCACAGCATAATACCCATTCACACCCATGCATTTTGTGTCCTTACGTGGTGTAACTTGGAGAATAACGTGGCTGTGGGGTTTCTGCACGAGGGAGCCGTGTTGATGTTCCACCTGGAAGTCTAGGACCATACAGCAGTAGCGACCCTGGTCAGCATGGGTCACATTCTGCAGAGCCACCCAGAAGTTGTGCTCCGAAGTTCCATATTGCAACCCTGGCGGCAAGCTGTGGTTGCCATGGAAATGACCAACGATAGTATTGCGTGGGCCCGTCCGTCCCACACAGCGCTGATCACTGTGGGGCGTGAAAAGCCAGCTACGCTTCAAGACATCATGGGAGTGCAAAGCGGCACCTCTCTGGACACAAAGCAGGTGGACGGTTGCACCCTCGGGACAGGTGTAGTACAGGTGGGGGGCTGAGACACCTAGAGTGGAGGGGGCGTGGGACAAGTCGCCTTTACCTAGAGAGAAAAGACAAGTATGGAAGAATGTAGGTGAGGCATATTATAACCATTTTTATCAACTTTTGTTCCCTGGGTTAGACCTTTCAGACAAGCCTTCCTCCCTGGCTGTGTACCACCACGAACAAGCTTTACCAATCAAAGGCTTTAGCTTAGTGGCGATAAAGTTGCGTTATGGCTGTGTTATGTCTAAAACCATAGACTGTATATAAAGATGGACAACGTGTCTCCACTTCCTCCCACTGTATAGAAGTGAATTCAAAATATCCCAGATACGGGAGCTGCCTTCTTTAGATTTTGATGTCATTTGGAGCCAGAGTCTGCTCAATAGTGATTGGGCAATGTAGCCGCGGCATCAGGTCACCCGCCCACACACCCACCTGAGCCAATCACGGCTGCGAGAGAGACTCACGGCTGCCAATCATATCAAATAATTAATTAAAACCAAACTTATTCGAAAAATTAACACTTGAACATACATCAGCGTGATAAGAACTAACATAACAGAAGGAACATGGGAAAAATGTATTTAACGTGTACTTTGACTTTTTAGTGTGGCCCATGTCCCATAGCTAACATGGAGGGGGTGGGCTTTATGACCTATACTGCAGCCAGCCGCCAGCGGGCAATCAAGATGTTTTGGCTTCACTTTTGGGGAGCTTTCATGTCGTTCATATTTATATACAGTCTATGGTTAAAACCTGCCATCCTAGTGTATGCAGTAAAAATGACATGGAGTGTCTGAGAAGCTCAACCCAGGGAACAGAAATCCCCTATGTATATTTAAAGATGACAAAGAAAAACCAGGGGAAAGAAGTGAGTAGTAAAAATATTACAAGTCACATGTTTACTTTGATGGCAGTGGAAGCAAATTTTTCCAAGATTCATATTCAGAAACTGCATGATACATTATACATAACCACAAAAAAAAACAATATATCAATATTTTAATGGTAGTATAGATCCATTTATGCTAATACAGGTACATCATGATGTTCCTTTCTTTCATTTGCTTGGATACATGAGATTTAAGTTTCAAGGTATTGCCCTATCAAAACATTATATATTCAAACAGAAAATTACTTGGTAAATCACATTTCTGAGTGGGATGAAGTTCCTGCCTGGTGCCACCAGTCATAACACAAATAACCGCAGTGCAAAATCATAGCAATTACCAATTTGAACATGGATTTAAACCCAAAGTCAGACATTTTCCCATGGCCTATTTCTGCACACTGTGCATTTTGGGTCAGCACAGTTTGTTTCCTGTTTCGTATATTCGTACTGTGGTTAAAGATAGTACATAGTCTGCTGGCTAAAGTAAAAATACACTAACCTCCTGTGGGATTTAAATTGCCTGTTCCTCTCAGACAGTTACAGAGAAAGAGATACTAGCCAATATATACAGGATCTCATGTGACATCAAACTAGGGAAAATGTAGAAATCTGACTATTTTCTTATGATCAATTTCTGCAGTGTGTACTGATTACTGCTGTGTGTCATCATTACTCAGTGATTGCAGTGAAATAGCCGTTTCCTTCTCAGAAAACTACACTGACACAGATTCTCCACATATATCTTTCTATGTACGTTCAGGAAGCCAAAGAGACAGCTGTGAGATGTTTCTTTACGTATAGCTTAAACCACATCCTGTTCTGACTTGTGCGGCAGTAGAATGTACCAACAGATGAACTCTTTAATGTGTGCGCTGAATGATTATTTAATTTCAGTAACACAACAAAACCAACATATCCTCAGGCTAAGCAGTCTGAAGCCACTCTCTAAATCTTACAACAACAAAAAAAAACAATTCAGACGCATCCTAATCTACACAATGCCCCAACACTACACAGCCCATAGTGCAGCATCAACACACATAATGAATGACTCCCATATATCCAGCATGTAAAATAACAGGACAACTCTGGCACTCTCTGGCTTTGTCTGCTTAAATAGATCACTGCTGTCCTTTGTAACAGATTGTGGTTCAGCATCCAAGAATGCTTAGCGCTGCAAAGAAGACAGGAAGGCTGCGCGTGAATTACAAGTATGTGTGGGGGTGGACTGCAGTGAGCGAGAAGTATGCATGCAAGTTGCACCGTGGATCCGAGATTTTGCAGTAAAATCTGTGCGCTTGTGTTTGTAGGGTGACTGATAGGTGCCAGGGTATGAGGAGTGGACTTCCTTTCTGAGTCCTCCCAGCATGCAAATACGGCTCCCCCTCCTCCTCCTCTGCTCTGGCTCCTTATTAAGACTGAATTTGAAGGGCTACAGCTGCTGTACGGCTCTTTACAGGCTGATAATTTCTAGCAGGTTGCACCTCTACCAACACCCCAATCAGTAATGATGCAACTGCAGGTGTTTTCCATCTGCCGTCAAAGGCAAAACACATGCTGTTACATCACAGATTGGACTGAAACATGCTTTAAGGTTTAAACCCCTAGAGAGCAGCGGAGCAGCAGCTTTACGTGATTCACTCTTGATTCAAACATGAACTATTGGTTGTTTTTATGCACTACGACTATTTTCCAGTGACGGTAGCAGAGGCAACATGCGGAAGCCTTTTGGGTCAGCCAGAACATAAATGAGGAAGCACATAAATCGTTTTAGTCTAAATGTCAATACCGGCTTCAAGTAGTTGGCTGGCACTTTGCTGGATAGGAAATACAGTAGCTGGTCACACAACAACCTTTGCCATTTCATTAGCGGTGCATGTTTGTATTCAGTTTGTGTGCATCCTGTGTAGTGCGAGGTACGTGCCATGTTCCTATGTGTGCTCCTGAACTCTGCATAGCCATTGTGTGCGAGGAAAAGCAATAGGAAGACCAGGGTGGGTGATTAAAGTGAAACTGTTGCCCCCGCGGCTGTTCCGGCTTGTGTGGCGGGACAATAGGAGGGGAAGCCCTTCTCTTCTCCTGTTTCACACCCGCCCTGCCTTCCTCCCTGCCCTTTTTTGACAACTCTTCCCTGGTTTCTCTGGCCTTATTTACACTAGTGGTGATGGATTTATGACAAAGGAGGGAGAGATTTTGTTGTAAAATGTGCAAGTCTAACTTTTGCCTGATTGAGACTGAGCCAAAACATGATTAATACTGGGTTGCCAACAGGGAAAGACTATTATACCCATCAGATATATTTCAGGTATAGCTTACTGGATATGAATATATTTATTTTTAGCATAGTCTGTGCCAATTGGGTGGGGTTGCTACAGTGTCAGCACTATCCGAGCCGTCTTGATGTGGCTGCAACCAGGTAGAGACTGACAACAAGCTTTGCTGCAACAGACAGGACTTCTTTCACTTGTATACACCAGACATCTGTGTTTTGGCTCCATTATGGATCTAAGTTTCCTCCTCTGATTTCTGTTCTCAGGATCCCGATAGCCCCTCAGGGCCCAGAAACAGGCCCTCCTTTGTTTTAAGGCTGAATGCCACCTGTTTAGGACATGTTGCCTCTGACAGCTTTCTTACATTCAGGCATGAAGCATAGCCTGTGTGAATGAATTAAACATGTCTTCATACCTGCTTAAATTACCCCCAAGTTTAACCATTTTAACTACTTTTCTGCAAGAGTATATTGTACTCTTCTTCTGTATTGACAGCTCGTTCGCACGAAAAGGTGTATAAATGCCACGATAATGCGCAAGACGTTTAGAGTGCAATAAGTACGCCTTTCTTGATTCCCGCATCATTTGTACGCCATGTATCTTACACTGACTGCAATGTCAACGCATTCGCGTATAAATGCTATGATAACGGTTAGTGACGTTGTGTTAAAAGTGAGAAAAAAAAACACTTACGGTGCGTGGGTGGGGAGGAGCATGGGCCCAACAAACACTGGATTTTTAACCAGGAGATTGGTGTTCAAGAACATTGCTGACTGGTGTTTTGTTTTGTAAGTTACGTCTTTATTGTCACGTGTTTTTTATTGACGTTTGTAACGTGTGTTCCGTAGTTAGGTTACGTTGTTCCCGTCCATATTTTACTTAGTTTACGTACATGACGTTTTCCCTAACCCTACCTAAGTGTTTTTCTTGCCTGAACCTAACTGCCATTGTATACAAATAAAGTGGTGTACAAATGACACAAGAAAAGGCTAAAATGCCTTCATGACACGCAAAATGTCCCTGTAATGCCGTTGTATTTATACGCCTTCCCGTTAGACCGGGTCGGTATTAAAGAGGTGCAACACAGACTACTGAACATACCCTACTGGTAAATCTGGTATCCTTTCACTTGCATGAGTTCTCTACCTGTGTTTGTACAAGTGCTGCCCCCCACACCCTTTTTCACACCTACAGTAATGGTAATGATTATACAGCCCATTACAGGGTGTTAATGAAACCAGCAGGAGGATCCCAGATTAGCCCCTCCACACACACACACACACAATGCGAGAGTTTCAGTTGAAGCTTCTGGCATAACAACCAGGTGCATTAAGCATCTTTTCAGCAACAGGAAGTGTTAATATGTGGCACTTCAGGCTCTACTTGCTCATAAAAAGGAAGTGGTTCAGGGTCAGAGGTGCAGGTCACCATGCTCAGGGATCCATGACATGTGATTACAGTACATTCGCTGTGATCTTTTACTTTTGTGAGCCAATTTGCAATAAACTTGTTTGTATAAGTGGCATTTAAATAATGGGCACACTCTGTCACTGTCTCAACCTTCCTCTTCCTCTAAATGTACTTCATGCGTTTAGTCACGTCACTAGACAATTGTGTAATAACGAAAGCTTCACAAACATGATTACAACATAATTTCTTCATTTAACTGTAGAAACAATGCAGCTGAAATTGTCATTTTGAAAGTGTAAGTGGGCATTTTTGTACTTTCGAAACAGTAAAAGTGCAATTATTACACCATTTTAACAAAGTGACTAAATTATTATCAGCTAGTTTGCCTGCTTCCTCTCTCGTTTTGAGTCCTTTCAAGCTTTTCATACTGTGATTGTATTACTATTTTTTATTATAGTTCAGATCTTTACTGACTAAAGCACATCCGGTTGGTGTTTTTTGTTGCTGTTACTAGAAGCGTGGGTCAAGGCTCTATTGCTGTATCCTTGGGCTGTGTGCGGGAGACACATCCTTACTAGAAGTATGAAGGCCACTGGTGTTTAGGGATTTTTTACTTGTCATAGTCCCTGCATATAAAACATCAGACATCAAGATTTCAGCTACGAATGTGTGACAGACCTTTAAACAAGGGAGCTCCCCTTCCTCCATGATCTTATTACTCATGCACATGCAGTATTTGCCCACACACCTGCTGCACATCAACACGCTGTGTGTCCCTGACCAGGCCTCGATGAGATTAAACCATTTTTTATTACTGCACCCTAATAATGATTTATTCATTTAGGACAGGGGATCAATACGCAAAACACCAGCTCTGTCACAACAGGACGAGAAAGTAGTCGAGACAGAGAACGAGAGAGCAGTCACATCCTGTGGCGTTTATCGACCATTTTTGACTGTGCCATTGTGCTCCATAGGGAGCTAAATGCTTATCTAGACTGGGAGGAAAAGACTGAGGCACTGATTATTGCTCTGTTTATCTCAAGTCATGTTTTGTGGAGGAAAAACCCATTACTGGCAGTGGCACAAACAGCTGTTTTCATCACAGGCTTAGAGGAAGGAAACTTCCAAACAAAGAAGACATAACAGGGCTGAATGGAGGGCACTGTGTTCTCCTAAAGTTAGACTTTTATTGGAGCCTCTGAGTTTTATAGGCCTGCATTAATATTTCATCTTAATATCTACAAACATTTGAAATCTAAACATGTTTTGGAATATTTTGTCCAGGATGGGTCAGCCTCAAAGTTCAGTAAACATCACTTGTTGCCTTTGACGGACTTATCGCGTGAGCTTATCTAAACAGGCCAAATCCTAAAGCTGAAAACTGATAACCTCTGTGAGGTTTCTGTGGTGTTTGAAGTGAAGCAGCCTGCGCCCCAGAGGCAAAAGTTGCTTCTCCCCTCTGTCTCCTCCTGCCTCAGTTGCATAAACTTCAAGCAATGCCAAAGTCCTTGAAAAAAAAGATCTTATGATATCACTGTGATAACTTTCTGTGAAAATGGATCGAGCAATAACTTTTTACATTACTGGATGTGTAGGTCACCAAACCCCTCCTGCTCAGGCGCACACAGCTTTAGGAAAGTTTCCCTAATGTCACTTTAGGTATGTCTGCCAAGTTGTATACATGTTTGGCCATTTTAAGACCCGTCAGTCTAAAAACATCAACGACCACCAATTTGTGGCTGTTATAAAGGCTATGAGAGTCTAAAGTGGATTTACACCCCACTAGCCGACATCCCATGGGTGGGGCTTTAAAACAGCTTCACACCAGATGTTCCGTCTCAAAACAGCAGCAGCAGCAGCAAGACTGAAAAGCTTTAAACTGTGTTTATACTCTGAAAATGTTTAGGCAACAGAGTCATTAAAATAACGGACTTATGTCCAGTTGTTTCTGGAAAGCATAAAGTTTCAGACAACTTTATTTATCCCAAGAAGGGCAATTCATTTGCAGCTGTATCCAGTCCATACACACAGCTTCAAAACTCACAGGAAAGGGAGGCAACAGATCAACATACTTGGGTCAATATAACGGACAGTGAACAGCAGTAAATAAACCATTTTGCTGTAGTTCATATAAACCAAGCTTAAAAGAAAAGAACAGATTAAAATTGCAGAGTAAGATAAAATAGACTGAAGTTACAGGTGCTGAAAACAAAAACAGTGAATTCAGTCAGTTGGTTTGTCACTCAAACTTGTCAACAAGTTGGCACACGCTGCTGGGACGAGACAGTTAAACACCTCTCAATGGATGGGTGGATGTCAGGGATTTTTCATGCTTACCTCCAGCTATGAAGAACAGAACGCAGCAAAACCACAACATGGACTTCTCTCCCCAGAGTGATGACCAACGGGGTAATCCCCACTCCATGGTTGTCTGGATGTTGAGCAGAAAAAAGTAGCAGAACTCTGTTTGACTCAGGCTATTATCAACTAACCCTACTAGAAACCTCTGTTAAACTTGTTTTCTTCTCTCTAATACTATTCAAACACTACTTCACAACAATACAGAGAGAGGAGGCTGACAGTCCCTTGTCTCCAACTTGACTCTTCTGTGGACTACTACACTACAAGCAGAGCAAAAGCAATGTGATACACCAGGCAACAAGCCACTCCTCCTCCTGCTATCTCTCTCTCTCTCTCTCTCTCTCTCTCTCTCTCTCTCTCTCTATCTCTCTCTCTTTCTGTCTCTCTCTCCCTGTGTGTCTCTCTCTGTCTGTCTGTCCTTCTCTCTCTCTCTCTCTCTCTCTCTCTGTCTGTCTTTTTGGGAGGGTTAGAATTTCTTGGAATTTTCTGGTTGAGTTTGAGGACAAATTCTTCTCTAATTTCTTTGTTTTTTTGGCAGCTTGTGAGAAAATGAACTTCTGACTCAACTTCTCCTGTTTCGCAATGAATACAAATTCTCTCTGCGAGCCATTCTCTGTTACGACGAGCAGTTTCAATGCCCAGTTTATGGTCACTAAGTCTATATCTAGTAAGGGTTTGTCTTTTTATAAGATGTTTTATTTGGGTTAAATATTGGGCTAATTGAAATTCTCAGTTCAGTAGCTTATATCATTCTTATTTATATATTTATTCATTCTACTGTCTGTTATTTCTTTATAACAGACCGTTGCTATGTATAACAGACCGTTGCTATGGGCACATTATCCCTTTCTTAGAAACTTGACACAAAATTTAAAGGGGTACTCCAGCAGTTTAGTGTTGTACTTCCATAAAGATACATGGGGTACATGTGATAGATACATTTTAAAAAGGATGGTTTGACTGAGCAAAACTAGAGATATTCTGATGTTTAATACCCAGTATGGGTCTCACTGCAAAAACACTGGATACTACATTTCCCATATTGCAGCTCCAAATGTCTTTCAATAGACCAACTGTGTAGTAAATGCCCTTGTCTTCACATCACATCCCAAGGGGTATTTTTCTCAGACTTGACAAAGCTCCTCCAGAGCCACAGGCCTGGAGGGTTATTGGTTCAAGTCCCCGCCGGGACAAAGTACGGAGTGTGGACTGGTAGCTGGAGATCTGCAAGTTGGCCTCCTGGGTACTGCTGGGGTGCCCTTTGAAAAAGGCACCAAACCCTCGGGCCTTGTACAGTAGCTGCCCACCGCTCCTAATACTAGGATGGGTTAAATGCAGAGAATAAATTTCACTGTGTTGAAAAAAAAAAACACTGTGTGTTTTAGTCTAGTTGTAATTATTTGTTATCTTTTGCTCAGACACACACACACACACACACACACACATGCACACACACACACACACACACACACACACACACACACACACACGCACACTCTGTTACAGCTCATGCAGAAAGCCCAATATTGTGAAATTCTAATGGCCTCTTTATAACCCCCATAGCCTGAGGGTGCCAGTCAGTCGGTCCATCTTTTTAGATGAACTTTGAGGTCAGACTGGTGGAGCAGGATTTGATTCAACACTCTACTTTTGCTTATGTATCAGAATCTTTCAATGGTTTGATGAACTGCTTTCTTTCTTTCGCTTCACTTACATTTGAGGTTTTGAGTGAGAAGAAACATCAGGGAAGCAGAACCTTTGACTACCTTGCAGCATCTCCTTTCCACCTCACTTCCTTTTAAGATTTCTTTTTTGGTTCTCACAAGATATTTGCTCCCTCTGTCTGTAATAAAATACGCTCCTACTGTCTTTTCCCATTCTCCCATGTTAAATGAGCTCTAATATCACACGTCATATATGCCCATCATAAAGTGATGTTTCCTCTAGTGAACACTGTATAAAGGTGTAGGAGTGGCTGTAGCATGACGTGTATAAAAGTAGGTGTTTAGAGAAATTGCTTGATTATTAGATATTATTTTTTGTGATTATTATAAAATAAAAAACAGTGATTACCAGACGTGGGTTTTGTAGGCTTGGCCTTTTGTGCTTGATCTTTGCTCTGTAATATGATAGTAAATCACTGTAGGATCTTTCAATGTTATAATCATTGAAAGATTTATCGAAACACGGCACAGATAGAGCCACTTCTGAAACATACTGTGTCACGTCTGGTGGAATCACAAGCATTGTCTAGAGTGACCGTAATCAGCTCCGGCGATCACAGCGGCTGCTGGTGGTGGAGGCTACTACATTGCACAAACCTCAGTCAGATAAAGGGTAAATGAGTCTGGCAGACTAGACTAACATGTTCAAGTTTACAACCCCCTGCATTCGCTCTGCTACTAGGGGATGGAGAGAGGGGATCGCAGGTTAACAAACTGGTTATAATGATGAATGGACAACAAGATCAAATTTAGAGTCACTTTCAGGTCGACCTGAGAGGGTGATGTCAGGACAATCTTCACTTAGATGAATAAAAGAATAACTCGATGAGCCCCAGTTGTCCTTACATTAATATATTATTACAACATAAATCTGATCAGAGAAGCTTTTGGTACAGCACGTGTGCATGGACAGAGATATACGAAAAACTTCAAGTGACAGTAAAGTAAAGATTCACCCAGCCATACAGTGTATCTCACGTCATCAGGGAGGAGACAAAACAATGGTTAACCCTTGGTCTAGACATCTACAAGGTCTCCATTCTTATCTTAACCTCGAGACGCCCAGAGCGTAAGTGTTAATAACAAACCATGACATTGAAAGAATCATATATTTTTTCATGTCTAATACAGTTTTCCACGACAAAAAGAAACCCAAATTGCCAGCAGAGTTTAATACAATAGGCTATAAATAGTAGATACGGCTGTTAACGTTTCCCTCTGTTTCTCACGCAGACCTCAACCACCATCTATGTTCACATTGTGGATGAGAACGACAACGCCCCGGAGTTTCCTGAGGAGGAGTACGTCACGGTGTTGAGCGAGGGACCAGACACAGTGGGTGCCACCATCGCCACAGTAACGGCCATCGACCCAGATGAGGGTCTGAACGGCACCTTGCGATATGCTATCACTCACGGAAACCTGATCCAGACCTTTCATATAAACAGCATCACGGTAAGACATGATAACTTATACTTAAACTGTACTGTTACATCTGTAAAAAAAAAAAAAAAAAAAACATACATTAACCTTCTGTGTATGATGTGTATGTGTGTGCATTTAGGGGAGGATTACAGCCGTAAAGGAGCTGGACTACGAGATCAGCAACGGACACTACGCACTGGTTGTCACGGCTACGGACCAGTGTCCACATCCTGCTCTACGTCTGACATCCAGCACAACAGTAATTATGCAAATGAGACACACTATTTAATACAGTTAACTAAAGTAATATTTAATATTTTAGAACTGAAACAATAGTTGATCGACAGAAAATCAATCGTCAATTTTGATAGTTGATCACTCAGTCAGGTGGTTCCAGCTCCTCCAATGTGAGGATTTGCTGTTTTTATCTGTTTTGTATAATTATAAAGTAAATCATTTTGACCTATGGACTGTTGGCCAAGACATGCAATTCATAGACATCATCTTGGACTTTGGAAGCTTGTTATGGCCATTTTTTGCTTTTTTTTAATAAACTAAGCAGTTAATAGATTTATTGAAAATATAATAATAAATATAAAATAAAATAAATAAATATAAATATAAATAAAGATTTAACATTAATAGTTCTTAGTTGCAACCCTAATACATTTCCTCTAATCTGTAAATATACATGGAACAAACTGATAAGAGGAGAAATCACAGAATTTTTTTGAATCTGAGAAACACAAAATAAGATGTCAAAATTAAAAAATGAATGAATGACCTAGATAGCTTGGTATTTTAAGATAAAATGTAGAAACGTGATTAAAAAACACCCCAAATCCATCAGTTCTGTTGTCGTTTCTACATCCCTTTACTACTTCACATGAGTAAAACCCTATATTGAGTATTGGTGTGTAGATTTGCATCAGGATTTCAAGACACAAGACCCAAAAGTTTGAATTTAATGTCCAATTTAAGTGTGGAAATCCTTCTATTACCTTCAAAAATATGTTATGATATAGTGGTAAAGGTAGTCATACATGGTAAAGCTGCTTGTGGAGAACCACATTACTGTGAACTTGGCTAGTTTCTATTCCTGCCACACATACTGTACATGTTACAGTTACCTCTCTCATAATAGAGGTGTTAAAAACTCCCTCTCCCTCCTTCCTTAGGTGCTGGTTAATGTCCTAGATGTGAACGATGTGACGCCCACTTTCCCCAGAGCCTATGAGGGCCCCTTCGAGGTGACCGAGGGCCAGCCAGGACCTCGAGTCTGGACTTTCAGAGCCAGCGATGAAGACTCTGGACTCAACGGCAAAGTGGAGTACAGCATCACCGGTGGAGATCCCCAGAGTTAGTACCGGATTGTTCTGTTGAGGGAGTGATGTACTATTAAGTCCTTACTGTGTGTCTCTGAGCCTCTGTCTCTTTCTCTTTGTCAGATGAGTTCATGGTTTCTCCAGTGGAGGGCGAGCTTCGGGTGAGGAAGGATGTAGAGCTGGACAGAGAGACAACAGCCTTCTATAACATCACTGTCACAGCCCGAGACCTGGGCACGCCGTCTCGCAACAGTTCGGTGGGCCTCTATTACACAAACACCCACACACACGCAAGCAGCCACACACTCCCACCATATCCTCTTGAACAATCTGGATCTCACAAGCTTCACTTCTGTGCTGCAATTTGGCTTGCATGAAGAATATGACAACAACATATGGAACATTTCAACTTCCAACTAATGAATAGATGGTTTGTGAGGTTTTGTACACATGACCTACATACTACAAAATCATGCCAGTTAACCATACGATACAGCTCAAAAAATAGCTTTGGTTTATACATGCTATGAAAATAGGTTAACATATTATTAAGAACTTTTTTTAAACATGTTACATGTATGCTTAACGAATATTTTTGATGGATTTATGAGGAGTTGTGTGGCACAATCATTTTTTACATATATTGTAGACAGACAATTTAAATACGAGTTACTGTGAACAGGCACAAGTGTGAAGTTTTATTTTTGTCTTGGCTTGTTTTCTTCAGGTGGTGGTGGGGATCCGTGTCCGAGACATCAACGACAACGACCCAGTCCTCCTGAACCTGCCTTTCAACACCAGCGTGAGTGAAGGCGCCACCATACACACCTCTGTGGCCAGAGTCCGGGCGCGAGATGCAGACAGCGGACGTAACGCATTGCTCACTTATAACATCACTGCTGGCAACCGGGATGGAGCCTTCTACGTCAACGACACGGTGAGATAAAGGGGTTTAAAGCAGTGGTTCCTAAACCTTTTCACATCAAGGACCCCTAAACTGACAAAAACTAGACCACAGACCCCCCTTTGATTTGAAGATTTTGTCCCAAGTTCCCCCATCTGATAGGATTTTTGCTTTTAGATGTTTTATTACATAAGGTGTATGAACCCCATGACCAAAATAGTCATAGATTCTATCATTGTGTTACTTATGGATGAAATTATACTGAAAATAAATTCTTCCCCTTTTTGCTGGGGACCCCCTGGAACCTCCTCAAGGACCCCTGGGGGTCCCGCGACCCCACTTTGGTTACAGGTTCAACGGAGTACACTTTGGACCACACACACCCAACAGTGATCGGTGGTAAAACCGACTTGAAACTTTCAACCAGAGTGGGCAGCAAAACACTGATTTTCAGCCTGGTGTTAAGTAACTCTTTAAGTAGAAACCAGAAAAATCTGACTAACTGATGTGTTAAAGGTGGAGCAGGTGGTGAATAAAGGGAAGCATGGAAGAAGAAGCGTGAGACTTGTGACTGGCAGCTCCCAGACTTGATCGCGCATTAGGTTGTCAGTTGAACTTGGGACAGATGTTCCAGCTCCCTTTCATCTAAAAGTCTGCACTTAACGCTTGTACAGCCTTGCTACAGATATATTTACAGATGTTGGCTGCATACACATTTGTGGATTTACAGCATAACTATATTACAGAGTATACAAATACTGCATATCCTTTAGAGAAGGGAAGGTGAAAAGACGTATACTGTAGTAGCACCAGGGTGTACATGGGTAATGCAACATACTGTCATCAAGAATGAATCTCTGAAAAGAGAGAAAGTGATTTACCTCTTTTTCTCTGTGTCTGTCAGACAGGTGTGGTGCAGGTGAACAGACCGCTGGACAGAGAGCGAGTGGCTGAGTACAGACTCACCATCACTGTCAAAGACAATCCCGAGAACCCCCGCATCGCTCGCAGGGTAACCCCACCCTCCTGTGCACATATACTGCAAGCGTTCACACATTGCCACATTTGTCACAGAGTGACCACTGAAACATTCAGAAAACACTGACGTAAAATCTTTGTATCTTTTCAAGTCAGCTTTGGAGGAATTGATAACAGGCAATCCTGCATTTTAGATGCTCAATGGCATTGTACTACTATAATAATACTAATGTAATATTCATTTGTAGGATTTTCTGCTGACTTTCTGCACCAGAAGTTAATTTCGGAAAATTAGAGCATTATAGGACACCTTTCTTTATGCAGGCATTTTGTGATTTGATAACCTGCCTTTAAGCACTATTGTAGTTTGTAGCTTATAATGAGAATCTCATGCACTCTATTTACCAAATGGCAGTTGCAAGGTTTTTCTATAAAAACAATGTGGCAGGCTTTAAATGTGTTAAGCTCTGTGGCAAAGGTGAGAAACTGTTCTAACCCAGAGCTGCAAAAAAGCAGCTGTAACCACTAGCATGTGAAAGCAGCCCGCTGGTGTGTGCACAGCAAAACAACTACAAAACCGGTCTATTCTGACTTACATAACAGTGGAGTGCTTTGTAGCAATTTACATTTTTGAGGGGCTGATTAACTTATTTGTTCTCCTCCTCACTCTTATTCTCATCTTCACTCTATACCACATAATCATCTGCTCATATAATTGTTTCTTCATCCTCCCACACCACCAGGATTCAGACCTGTTGGTGATCACCATTCTGGATGAGAATGACAACAGGCCTATATTCACCAGGACCAGCTACAGGGCTGAGATCACAGAGAACTCTGCAGCAGGTAGCACTCAAGCTGGTGTGTCTATCTCTCTATTCCCTTGAGTGGGGGCAATCTGTAGCTGCAGCAAGGGCATCGAGCCAAAACGCTGTCTGTAGCACTGTCTCGCCCGCTTCCTGACTTTGTTTACTTACAATTTTTTTTTCACTTTGAAAGTTAGAGGTGTGATAGAAGGTATGATGACTGTACAACCACAATGGATTTATTCACAACATGGACCAATCTGTCACGAGAGCAGCCAGTTAGATTATTTGGATGCATAATATGAGTCCTAGTCTTTTGATTATCAGAGTTAACAGAGTGGTGGCAGCAACATTTTACCAGTGTATCTTGGATATTTTCTATCTGTATTTGCTATTATCTACTCTCAAGTCAAACTCACTGAATTTGCAGCCTGATTGTGATCCTTTTACTTCTCCACCTGTCCCTCTCTTTATCTCTGCCCGTCTTTTAGGTAGTACTGTAACAGTGTTAAATGGGCCAGTTCTGGCTGAGGATAAAGACATTGGGCCCAATGCTGTGGTGAAGTACCGCCTGCTGGGAGCCAGGGTGGACCTCTTTACTGTGGATGCCAATTCTGGTAACATTATAACTCCTCAGCAAGTACACAGAGAGAGAAAAAAAACTGCAATTCAAGTGTTAATGTCTCTGTATCTCCCTCCAGGTGTGATACGTGTGCGTCAGGGAGCAAAGTTGGACCGTGAGGCGTTTCAGGAGCCTCGGGTAGAGCTCTTCCTGGTTGGAGCGGACATAGGAGGCTTAAACAGCAGTGTTCCTCTCACAGTCACCATCCTGGACCAGAATGACAACCCTCCTGTCTTCAGCCCGTCCAATTTCAGCGTTCGACTCCCTGAGAACAGCCCCACTGGTGTGTAGATTGGCTAGTGATCTGTGTGTATGAGTGGGCTTGGAGGAATATTCCATTATTCATTCCCTTGTGTGAAGGTTAAGGGTTTACATGTTGGGAATCGCAATGACTGGTTACAAGAATACAAATGTTTGTGTGTCCTTTGTCTCATCCAGGTGTGGTGGTGACTCAGCTGTCGGCCACCGACGCTGATTCTGGCTCCAATGGCTGGCTGATGTATCGGCTGGAAAGCGGTGCTCAGGACCGCTTCGTTGTCGACTCACTCTCTGGCGCGGTCCTGGTGGGTAACACCACCCTCGATAGAGAAGAGCGTGGGTCCTACCGCCTGGTCGTCATGGCGACTGATCGTGGCACGCCCCCCCTGTCGGGCACAGCCATCCTGACCGTCATCCTGGATGACATAAACGACTCACGGCCCCGTTTTGTAAGACCTGTAACCATAATAAGCGTCAATGAGTCCACACCGCCGGGTGTGGTGGTGGCCACGCTGACAGCTGAGGACCCAGATCTGCATCCGCGGCTGGAGTATTACATCATCTCAGTGGAGGCAAAGGATGATGGTAACAAACCGGTGGATGGCCTGCAGGAGTCCTTCGGCATTGATTTGCACACTGGTGAGACATGGATCTCAGTCAAATTCAGGTTCTTGATCTACAAAGTTTAATTTTGACTGATGATAGATATACTGAGTACATTAAATCTTACATTTGGGAAAATAAATAGATGTGTTTTGGTGAATTTTCAGGTGCAGTGTTTGTACGCAACCCGCTCAACAGAGAGCTGGTAGCGACATTTGAGATCATTGTGTCTGTCCATGACAACGCCAGTGTTGTTATTGACAAGTCAGAAAGCGTTCCCAACGGTAAGTCCGTTTTCTAACATGAAACTTATGTTCAGTTTCATACATTCAGTAAGTTATTTTCACTCTGTATCTCCCTTATCATTCTGACCTTCTCCTCTATAGCGAGACTAACCATAAACGTGTTGGATGTAAACGACAATGCCCCTCGTTTCCGACCTTTGGGAGCGTCCAACTTCACGGAGAAGATTTTGGAAGGAGCTTTGTCGGGCACAACACTGCTATCAGTAACAGCTGTTGACCCAGATAAAGGTCCTAACGGCCAGGTCATCTACCAGCTGCTCCACCTGCCCCGAGGGGGATACGTTAGATTGGAGGACCCCTCCACTGGTATGTAGGCTGCAGGCTAAAACATTAACAGCGAATTCACCAACACTGTAAATATGAAGTACATTAATCTTTCATTTAAAGCCTCTGGCAAACCACACAGGTGTTTTTAGTTAATATGGCTGATTAGAACTCTTCTCAGGGCGGTGTGGGCGAGTATAGACTGTAATTGATTGACATCTTCTTGAGTCTCCTGTTAGCTTTGATGAACCTGTTAGGGCGGGACAAATGACACCTTTATCATTCTTATATGTAGATGATCATCAACTTCAACCTGAGCAGACGTCTAATCAGCCAGAATAACTGAAAACACTGTGTGGATGTAAAAGTTTCACAAGAAATGTATTACTTATGGATAATGTCATTCCTTGCTTGTTGTCATATACATTTTGACTATTAATTATAGGCCAGATGAATCCTAACTGTAACTATCACTGCCTTACAAATGTCTCAGGTAAGATTGTAGCCAACCAGACGGTGGATTTCGAGCAGGTGCAGTGGCTGAATTTCACGATTCGGGCCCAGGACCACGGCTCTCCTCCCAGGATAGCTGAGCTGCCCGTTTTTCTGCGCATAGTGGACGTGAATGACAACAACCCCTTCTTCCTACAACCCTCATATCAGGTACTGAACTGAATATTAAGACACAAATTGCACCCACCAGAGCAGAACTGAAGAGGAGAGTTAAAAAAGGATTAATTTATTATTTTTAAGTGGCTACTTCTGTAAGCTGAGATATGCTATATTGAAAGAGACTTCACTCACAGCTGATATTGGCTTGTCATTGCAGGAAAAATAACAGGTGTAGCTAATAGCATTGATGACGACCACCTGAATGTCACCCTTATTAATGAGTAACACCTCAATTAACTGCCAGTAAAGACACTGTATAATATACTTTGTGTTTGTAGGAGCCTGTGTTCGAGAATGAGAACCTGGGAACCACCATAGTTCGCGTCAGCGCTACAGACGCTGATTCCGGCCTCTTTGCTGTCATTGAGTACAGCCTGGTAGACGGGGAAGGCAAGTTTGGCATCAAACCATCCACTGTGAGTTAAACTATACACTAGCACATCAGCTCAGTCAGCCATCACAACTACGCCCTACTGCCTATCAGAGCTAAGTGTCAACATTAAACATCCTGCCTGGAAATGAAAGTTTAAACAAAGCGTGCTAAAGATAAAGACCATCTACATATTTGACCTCCATGCTCCATTTCTGTCACAAATAAATGTCTTGATTCAACCACCACTCCCAGTCAGCCTGTACTTCCTTCCTAATCATTCGCTCTCCTCTTGTCAGGGAGAGATCTACATCCTTTCTCCTCTGGACAGAGAGACAAAGGATCACTACACTTTAACCGCTGTTGCCCGTGACAACCCTGGCGGCAGCTCCAGCAACAGACGAGAGAACTCCGTGCAGGTAGAGATCACTGGCCGTAACAAGGAAATCTTGTAAATGGGGGTTTGAATATGTATCTCAATAATAATCTACACTTTTTGAGTTTGCACACATAAACACCAAATACCATCCACAGTAACATATTTAATAAATGAGAAGCCTGAATATGACACATAGTTTACATTTCTGTCATCTGAGTCGTGTTGCTGAAGCAGAATGGAGCATATTTTGCTGATTCATTTATTTAATTAAATACTATCAGGATGCGAAATCCAGGGTCTGAAAAGGGAAGACAATGCAGAAGTGCCTTAAACTTGCATTCTTTCTAATAGCCAGCAGGGGCCGGCGACTGTGGTTGCAAAAAGAAGTCTGATTGTATAGAAGTCTATGAGAAAATGACCCTACTTCTCACTTGATTTATTACCTCAGTAAACATTGTAAACATGAGTTTATGCTCTCAATCGCTAGTTTCAAGTCTTCTTCAATACAGCGTGATGTTCATTTAGTAAATTATGGTCCCATTTAGAGTCAAATATAGTGGATAAAGGGGTATGCTTTAGGGCGTGGTTAACTTGTGATTGACAGGTCGCTACCACGGCGTTGTCCGTGTTTTTGTCTTACAACTTTAACCCTTTCACAGTGTGTTTTCAGTTCATGAAAGTTAATTATAACATTTAGGTCACCTAAATGTCTCATTCAGCGTTCAGTTGTACTTACTGTAGCTCCACCCTCTCGTGTCAGTTCTGGTTTCAAAAAACCAAGATGGCGACGGCCAAAATGCCGAACTTGAGGCTTCAAAACGGCAGTCAACAAACCAATGGGTGATGTCACGGTGACTACGTCCACTTCTTATATACAGACTATGGTGAAAATGCAAATTAGGGCCTGACGATACTGGATTTTTGAGGCCGACCTGTTTGAGAGTTTAAAAAAGTATATCAACCAATTTTTTTTAACATAGCACAACGTGGCACCCAACATGAAAAAAACATCCCTGAAATTAATCTTAAATTTAAGGAATCCTTCAAATTTGGTTATTTGGTACTTTTCTTTTGTACTGAGCAGGAAAAATGAAGTTGTCTGTGCTCTCTGGTAGAAAAACTATGTAATGTTGACAGTGTTTCTAAATTACTTTAAACATATCTTTTGCATTTCTGTACTAAAATGTTTTTTACTGGTGGACATACAGTATACACTGTGAGCAATATGTAATGAGCTAAAACATGCCGACGTACAGGTTAGGCTCTATGTAACCTTATGTCAGGAACATTCTGTGTCTGAAACTTGATCTGCCTGTCGGTGCATTGTCCAGGTCCTGGTGACAGTTCTCGATGTCAACGATTATCGTCCACGCTTCACGGAGCGAGTGTTCAACACCAGCGTGTTTGAGAATGAGCCCAGTGGAACGTCTGTGATCACAGTGAAGGCTACGGACCTGGATGAAGGAGAAAATGGAGCGGTACTCTACAGCATGCTGGGAGCCCATTCAGGTTTGAATATACTGCACTAAAAAAAGCCTCAGTAGGGTCACCTACCGGAATATTCTGAGTGAATTGCTCTTTGAACGTGTAATTATCCACTTTATTACAATAAAATTCAACATTTCTTTAAGTTCTCCAATAAATATCCTTCTTTATTACATATTTAGTTAGTGGAATGAATGTTGCCCGAACTTTGAAAGGGCATGTATGAGGCTACGTATGGTTCAGCATACATGTCCATACTTAGTCCCCGATCTTTGTCTGTCTTTTAGATGCGTTCTCCCTGGATCCGAACACAGGGCTGGTGCGTTCTCGCCGCCTGCTACAGTCTTCTGAACGTTTCAACCTGACTGTGGTGGCGACAGACCAGGGGCGTCCTCCCCTGTGGGGCACAGCAGACTTGATCATTACGGTCATAGACGTCAATGACAACAGACCAGTGTTTGTCAGGCCCGCCAATGGAACCATCATTCATATCTCAGAGGTATCTGCATCCACGTGTCCCTATGCATGTCACTGTTGTCTTCTTCTTTGTGATTAGAGCATTTCTTTCTTTTTTTAGTAACATAAGTTTATATTTGAAGAAAAAAAACAGACTATTTACACAAGCCCTTTTATTGGACGTAAATGATGGTGCCAGCTTGCCCCAATAGCACCATATTGCAGCCCGTTAGCAGCTGCCGTCTACAGCGCTCTCCCTCAATACTGGACCAATTTCAGAAATAGTTGTACCTATTAGTCAATTAGACACAAAAACATGGGGAAATAGGGTCCAGGTTGAAAAATAAAAGTGTCTGTAAACCTGTAAACCTTTCTGTTACAGTCGACCTTTAAGATACAAGTTGAGGAGTTCACACAAGCACATCCTGACTGTTTGCCCTCCTTGTAGGAGCAGCCCCCAGGCCTGCCGGTGTATGAGGTGCACGCAACAGACTCTGACGAGGGGGTGAATGGAGAGGTCCGCTATGGCTTCCTGCAGACTGGAGCAGGAAACAGAGACTGGGAAAACTTCCACATCGACGCCATGACTGGAGTCATCACAACTACTGTGAAACTGGACCGAGAAAAACAGGCCCTCCACAGCGTGAGTCAGCTGTGCGTGTGCTGTTCATGTATTTAGGTGCGTAAGTATGTATGTCTCTAACTGAGTGCAAACGACTCTCTCAGCTTATCATTGTGGCCCGCGACATGGGCCAGCCAGTGCCTTACGAGACCACACAGCCTCTGCAGGTGGCGCTGTTGGACGTTGACGACAATGAACCCGTCTTCCTTAAACCACCGGTGAGTATGAAGCTCTCTGAATACATCCTCTGTACATAAGGGCTGCTATTTAACTGTCTGTGATGTTTTCCCTTTGTCTGTCTGTGTATGTGCACCTCAGCGTGGCAGCTTGCCTTACCAGAAGCTGACAGTGCCTGAGCACTCTCCTCCAGGTACTGTGGTGGGGAACGTTACCAGAGCTGTGGACGCAGATGAAGGCACCAATGCCATCGTCTACTACTTCATTGCAGGTGACACGGTGTCCTACAGACACAGCAACATGTTTGATTTTGCTCCCATGTTAAAAATGTAATGCATTTTCCCCATGAGTGAAATATATTATGTTAACCCACCCATTGTAAAGTCCTGGAGATCAGGCGTAGAGGATAAGGTATTTCTCTTGTATTCATTGTGTGGTCAGATGAAAGTCGTCTTACTTCAAAAGCCCAGGAATAATGAGGACATTTGTATACATCCATCTGTCTTTCTTTTCTATTTAAAGCTGATTCCTTTGGTGCTTTAGGTGACTGAACACAAACCCTTCCCATCTCTTCCTGCAGGGGGAAACAGTGATGGAAACTTTGGCTTGAATCCAGATGGAGAGCTGAAGTTGTATAAGGATCTGGACCGGGAGGAGATCCCGGTCTACTCAATCATCATCAAGGCTTCCAGCAACAGAAGCTGGACTGCTCCCAGGGGTCAGAGGGCAGCACGGGCCAAATCCCTCGACCCTGCCCGTGACCCCAGCCTGCTGGAAGTCCGCATTGCACTGGAAGACATCAATGACCAGAAACCACGCTTCGTTAAGGCCGAGTACACTGCAGGTAGTCTGCGTTCTTGAATCTGTTATGTGTGTGCTGGTCTAGGTAAAACCACCATAACCTTCCACCCTCTTTGATTTCAGGAGTTGCAGCAAATGCCAAAGTGCGCTCAGACCTGATCAAGGTCTTGGCTATAGATAATGACATCGGCAACAACAGCGTGGTTCATTACCATATTGTCACAATCCGCTACTTCCAGTCGCAGAGCAATGGCAGTGAGGACGTTGGCAACATCTTCATCATCGGTGAGCTTCCTCATGTACAATATCCAATAGGGCTGACCCGAATGCTTCGAAGCGTCGACCATTTCCATGATAATCTACCTCCAAATCAGTATTCGAATGCCTTGTTTTTTAATAAATATATATAGAAGTATGTAATAATAAAGTATAAATCCCAAAATGGCCCATGAAAGGAATAATCCACAACATTACAACATTGAGTGTGTGTACAGTATTGCGGCAGCGGTGCTGTCCCGGGCACTGAAACGGGGGAGACGGAGACAGACAGAGAGAAGAACATTACAGCCTGCCGCGCTGCGAAGCTTCCAATACCTTCAAATATTTCTCATCGAAGCTTCGAAGCCCAAAAATGTTATTTGGGACAGCCCTAATGTTCAGGCGGTTTTAAACATTGACACACAATCAAGAGACATTACCTGTTCAGTTCAACATGCTGCCCAGATCTACCCGTTAGTTACATTTGTTGTGTTATGCTGGATAGATTTATACCTCTTAAAACAATAAATAATCTTGCACAAGTAGTATTTTGGGAACATAAAATATACACAAGGCAAAATTTTGTTATATGTTTCTCGATACTTTTGGAGAACGATGCGAGCTCTAATGTAGAAGCACCCTCACTCTCACTCTGTAGACGTGTATTTGCTTCCTGGAGTCAGTTGTCCTCATCTTCTTGTGCATACTGTTCCAGTTCTCCCAGATAGGGAACGTTCCTTATACCAGTGCCTACTGTCAGATCTCTCCACAAGGTTTCTTACATCTGGCCAGTGGATAGTTTGTTTTGTCATTGAGTCAAATTCATTTCTTATTTATTTTATTTATTCCCCACTCTCTCCCCTTATTTCCACAGGTTTGACAGATGGTATGATCCAAACAAACGACCTCTTCATGGCCTTCAATCCAGGCTACTTTCAGCTTGAGATTTTGGCGTGCGATTCCGCTGGACACAGTACAACCACCAACGTGAACATCTATATTCTCCGAGACGACCAGAGAGTCAAAATAGTCTTCAGTGAGATCCCTGATTTGGTCCGCGAAAACCAGCAGGAATTTGTCGACCTGCTGTCCAACATTACTGGAGCCGTTGTCAACTTAGATGACATACAGGTGAGGCGTTTTTTTATGTGACTTTTGTATTTTTTGTTTTGTTTGTGTTGTTATAAATATTTGATATCCTTGTCTCACTCTCCTTTTATGCAGTTCCATGTGGACAAGAAGGGCAGGGTGAGTTACGGTCAGACAGACATGCTCATCCACGTTGTCAACAACCAGACCAACTCCATCCAAGATGTTGAAAGGTATACCGTCCTGAATGAAATAAATCTTTCACATACTGTATGAGTAGTGAGGATATCTCCCACATGTAAGCTCTAGATTATAGATTGTGTCTTGGTGTTTCGTGTTTTGCAGGGTAATTCAGTTGATCGATGAGAACAAGGAGCAGCTGAGAAACCTATTCAGGAAATTCAACGTTGTGGACGTTCAGCCGGCTGTCAGTGACAAACTGCCCGACGACATCACCACACTACAGGTCCGCAAGGCCGGGTCCTCCAGAAACAAACACAGGCTCGCTGCAGATGTTTTGTGTTTTGGTGCTTTTAATCATTCTTTCTTTTTCCCTCTCACAGCTAGTCATCATCATCCTGGCCGTGCTGCTGTGCTTGGCAGGAATTTTGTTTGTCACAATGAACTGGCACTATCGCAGAGTGTAAGAGCCCTTCAGCTATTTTGCATTGATGACGATTTATTTTGATCTTGAGTGGACTGAGTCATTTGAAATCTGCTCAGTCATGGACCATGGCTTCATGCTGTCGGTCTGAGCAGCGACATCAACATGTTTACCTCCTCGTGACTCGTGTCTCTTGCTGTGTTGCAGACACCAGAGGAAGCTGAAAGCCATCGTTGCAGGATCCACAGGTGAGAAGCTGCTTCGTTGATGGGACGGTCCCGCCAGCTGTTAACTTCAGGATGTGGCTTTTACGGCTTTTACCATCTGTCAATGTAGTTTACAGTTTACAGTTTACAGCCTGTTTTACTTAAAATGATCTGTCGTCTACCATCCAGGGAACCAGGGTCTAATGGATATCCTGGACATGCCCAACACTAACAAGTACTCTTTTGAGGGGTGAGATAATAGCTTCATCATAACACCTCTTTGTCACATATTGCTTTAAAGGAATTCCCACCAAATATCACTGTGTTTTTATAAAGCAACTATAGTTTTCAATAAGTATTTTTTCAGTAGTTATAAGTTATAAGTTCTGAAGATCAAGGATTAGCTTTTATTTGACTTCAAAAAATAGATGTTGAATATATGTTAAAGGAATAGTTCAACACCTTGGGCTGTCACCGCAAGGCAACAAGCAGAGACTCCAGGAAGTCACTGCACTCAGTCAAGAAATATTTCGAGAATTAATAAAAAAATATTATTTTTTTATTTTTATTTTTATTTTTATTTTTATTATTATTATTATTATTATTATTAATAAAAAAATGTTCTCCTTTGTTTGTGAATATGTATTTTTCAATTTACAGTTACTATTTGTTACTATATGTACATATTACTTTATTTGTTATGGTTTAGGTTGTTGTAATCTTTTTTCTTAAGGAAACCATAAACAACATGACCAAAAAATAAATTAAATCTTTCCAGACCGTAACTCCCCATAAAGCCACAAATTTAGTAGGAATTAATCAAACGCTATAGAAGTCCCACAACACTAATTTCACTGAAAAAGGAGGTCAAGGTCAACATTAAATTTGAGTGATTTGTATAGCTCGTCATACTTCCTTTGCATGCTTCTTATATACAGTATGTGTGTTCGCATGTTGTAGATGATGTGTGTAATGCTGTTTGCCTCTGCAGGGCTAATCCAGTGTGGCTGGACCCATTCTGTCGCAACCTGGAGCTGGCTGCTCAGGCTGACCACGAGGACGACCTGCCGGAGAACCTGAGCGAGATAACTGACCTGTGGAACAGCCCTGCACGCACTCATGTCAGTACCAACATCAATCTGAGTTCATTTATATTTCACAACAATACCCTGAGGAGCTTTATAGATTATATTTTGCTCCATGCTTTAATGATGAGAAGGTAGAGAGTGAAGTGATGTCTTTTACCGAGGCATCGTCCTCTGAGTTAACCCCATAAGTAAGCATGTGTGTGTGTGTGTTTGTGTGTCATCCCCACAGGGCACATTTGGTCGAGAGCCTCAAGCAAAGCCTGAGGATGATCGTTACTTGAGGGCAGCCATTCAGGAGTACGACAACATTGCTAAACTGGGCCAGATCATGAGGGAGGGGCCTATCAAGGTAGGACACCTGTATGATTACAGATTATCCAGCGAGACATACACACATGAACACGTCCAAATCCAAAAGTTTCCTTTTCGTTGGTCATTTACTCTCTCCTTCCATCCGTCCCAAAACACATTGGGGGATCGGACCCAAGACCTCCTCCGGTATGTCCTGAGAAGAAAACAAAGATAGAGACCCCAAGGACTCAAAGATGTGGTGTTGAGGCGTGTTGGGTGTTGAGCAGTTTTTTTACAGCATTACTGTAACAGTGAGGGTGTGTACGGTGGATGATGTTATAGACTCTGTTTGATCCTAACTGCCATCCTGTCAGGGTTCCCTGCTCAATGTGGTCCTGGACGACTACCTGAGGCTGAAAACGCTCTTTGCAGCACGACTCGTCACAGTATCCACCAGCCAGGGAGATCACTCGTCAATCACTGAGGTGGGCTAGGAGGCGGTGTAGGTGCTGTTCCTGTCTGACACCGCCGCAGAGTGATCTTGCATTCCTGTGATTTCCCATTCTGCCGTTTGCTGCACTGACTTGGCACCTGCTCACTTCTTCTGCTATCTCTGCTGCTACCTCGAGCCAGACTTTGGGTCAAATAGAGTTTGCAATCACTTTTCAAAAAGTTCAGCTGAGGGAGTTTACTGCACAGAAATTGCCAGAAAGTTTAGACAATCACTGGAAATGGAGCATTAAGACTGCAATATCTACGCTTACCTACACTTATGAATGGCTCTGATGTGGAAACCCCCGCCTGTGCAGTCTTCCCAAACAACTTAATGCTAAGAATTGTTTGCACTTATCCAGGTCTGGTATGAAATGTATTCTTCTCTGCTGTTCTATTGTCTCACTACATTGTTGTTACTTCAAGTGATCTACTGGTTTCTCTATTCCTTCCACTGGTTTACCTCTTTCCAGCTCAAAGATATCTCGTACAGAGCTGCCATTCATTATATAAATAATATCAACCAGTCGGTTTATTCTGTCCCTCTCCTCTCCTGTCCTCCTTCAACAGCTGATCCAGAGTGATCTGGACGATGACGAGGATGAGCGTCTGGGCATGGGCGGAGGTCGCGGCACACTGCGCTTCAAGCACAAGCTTCCTGTGGAGTTGAAGGGCCCCGAAGGCGTGCACGTGGTCCACGGCAGCACAGGCACCCTCCTGACCTCTGACCTCAACAGCTTGCCAGAGGACGACCAGCGGGCCCTGGCACGTTCTCTGGAGGCGCTTAACGCTGACGGGGGGCTTTATTCTGAGCGCAACGCCCGCACGGAGTCGGCCAAGTCCACCCCGATGCACCGTCACAAGGACGGGGACACCCTGTCGCAGAGTCCCCTGGAGATCACAGAGTTATGACTAGCCGAGGCCTCGCTGGTCTGAGCGCAACCACGACTCGTGTGTGTCCTTGTGCCTCCACGGCGCCACCCTGACATGGTTGGGGAGGACTGGAGGAGGAGTGTGTGTAGTCTAGGGAACCTCATCAGCCAACCTCAGTGCATCAGTGAGACGCCTGCAAGAGGACTTACTCACCATTGGGTTGGTTTGAGTGGGTCTTATGTTGAAGGTGGTCCAACATTAGGTGATTCATGGGAAGGGTCATTCAAATGACCTTAAGGAAATGGAAAATCATAAGCAGGTCACCTTTCTTCAGCGAGATAAAACCAACTGGGGTCATTGACTTTCATCCAAAGAGCTGAGTGGAGAAGAGAAACTAACTACGCCTCCCTGTGGGAGAAGCTTGTTGACCTTATAATCATCAAAAGTTGCCTCATCCTCACTAATTCTTTTGAAGTCATACCTGGACTCCATACACTCACACACAGATACACACACTCAAAAAAAAAATGAAGCTACACACACTCAGACCAGCGGATGGCCATCAATAGGACAATGAGAAAATGACGCAATTCCAGTTATCACTCTCTGATATTTTTTCTTTTTGCAAGACGATGCAATCAGTGTTGAAGGAGAGAGGATAAGACTTTTCTCTTTCAGATAATAGATACATTTGTTGTTGGGAAATGATCGATGGCAAATCAAATATTTCCCCCCAGTGATGCTCATAAGAGTGGAGTTTTCACTTGACACCAAGATCAAGAGGGGCCATTGTGCAATTGTTAAAAGTGTAGTAGTTTGATAAAATTGCTTTTTTTGGATCAATGGCAAAAAGACAAAACAGTCTGCAGGACAGCAGTGAACATTCAGACCCTGGTCCAGCTGTTCATCTTAAGCGTGGACGAAGTCAGTCATGTACAAGGAGACGCCTCACTAATAACTAAACGATTCCCACATGATGAAGATGGTGGAAGAAGGATTGAACATTGTCCCAGACTCGAGCCACATGAAGTTAAAAAAAGAAACAACCTTTGAATCTTTTATGATACATTTTATATTAAAGGCAGTTAAAGAAAGAAGACGTATAGATGGAATTTAAAAAAGTATGAATTATAACATTTTTATAGACCTAAAGATGGCGTTGTGCCCACAGAGACTTTACACTGCCACCTGAAGGACTAAAAGAGTCATGCTCAAAATGAGCGACGTTTGCTTTATTTTTTTATTTTATAGAAAATGTGATGGAATTAAAATATTTTTGAAGAAAAATGCTGGCTTACCAAAATAGGTAGGGAATAAATTTGGATGTTTGGAGTATGTGTATATTGTGCTACGGTGACATATGTCGTTCTGTTTTCCTTTGTATGACAACTGAAGCTGTTTCTGATGAGTGGTGTGTTTTTAAGATTCATTTTTTTATATTCCCATTTTGTAAGTTTTGATTTCTTTGTCATTATTGTTACCAGTCCTGAGATCTGTGTTGGGAAAAGTTGGGTGATCTGTGATAATAAAAGAAATATGCAACGGCCTTTGACCTCGCTCAGTGGGATGATGGAGAGCAGCCAAGATCAACATGGAAACTGATGCAGCAGAATGAGCTCAAGCAGGATATGAAAAGATCCAAGAGAAGTCTGGGAATCTGAGAAACCTTAATGACTGTCTTCCTATCTCAAGGTTGACTTCAATTGGACTCACCGGTACAATTTGAACAGACAAAGGCTTAACTTGCAATTCAAGACAAACTTGCATGTCTATATGTGTTATTTCTAACTACATACGTAACTCTGCATCTGAGGCAGTGTTACAGATTGGTAAATACTGCCATCTGGTGGTGGTTAAGGGTTAACACTTGACAGGTAAAAGGAAAGAAAGATCAAGAGTTTTAGCGCACCACTCCATTGCTTTATTGTTGCCATGTTACATAGAAAAGTTTTCATCAATAATAGTTGTTAAAAGACTGAGGGGGTCTTCTTCACTGCTGCTGGTCAGACTGCTCGGGTTGCGGAACTCGCTGCTGTCACGGTCGCGGCAGCGGCGGCGGCGGTGGTGGTGGTGGTGGTGGTGGCGGCGGTGGTGCCGCTGCTGGCTGGCACCTTCTTCAGTGTCTTATTCAACTGTAGGAAGACGGAGGGATTTTTTTTTTTTCAGTCTTTGACACTAAATATATAACTGAAAGTCCTATGTTTAAAACAAATCTGTTCAGGAAAAGACTAGCTGTGGAATCAGTGTCTGTAAGTTTGGGAGATCTTTTTTATCAGGATCAGTGACAGTACTTTCATTTTCAAACATTTTCGCTCTTTTGAAGGATCACTACTCACCTCCTCAAACTTGTGGATCTGTCTGATGAAAAAGTCTCCGTACCGACGGGATACTTTAGTGTCTGCGATGTGGATCATGTCCTGTGGAAGAGTTACAGAGAAAAAGCTCATTAACCACACGGAGCTGCTTAAAACTATGCACAACAGTGAACAATCTCTCCCTATCACATTACTCTCTCACTATATTATACACAGCATGTGCAGTATTTCAGGGGGCTTGTGAACATGTGAATCAATTTGGACCTGCTGTGAAAAATAACAAGTTCAATCTGAACATCATTTTAAGCAAACCAACAGTGCTTTTGGTCCGTCTGCCCCCTGTGACATACTATTTAATCTCTGTGACGATGTAAAAAAAAAAGTCAGAGGCATCTTTAACACACCTTGTCAATGTAAAAGTCGACCTCAGAAGCAGACTGGAACTCTCCGTCCAGAGCTGAGACGCCGCTGGTCCACACCAAGTTCTTCATCTTGTGTTTGAAGACGAGCAGCTGAATACGGAACTCCTGCTCGGTCATGTCCAGGAATCCTGCCAGCTTGGCTACTGGCATGGTGGTGTACAACTTCAGGAAGCTGCAAGGACACATTGGGACTTAGATGACATGTATAGACACCCTGCAACCACATCGGAGTCGATGGGTTTCTAGAGACAATGTAAAGTGTTGTCTGGGTTCCACTCCATACCGGTACATTAAAGGTTCCCTGTGGAGTTTTAGACCTCTAGTAGCCCTATGGAGATGTTTTTCTGATGTGTGGGTCCCCATTTGTTTATCTTGTGCTCGTGCGTCCTTGTGCACAAGCACATGTGGGTGACATAGTCCTACCATTGGTGTCACACTACTTCATTGATCAAGAGGTGGCAGTAATACACCAACTAAGATATGCTGCAATGTGCCAGCAAAGGTAGAGCAGACGACTGATAGTAAACATGGATGAAAACAAACAATGCTGGATTTAAAATACTTTTAAAAAATCGGCATAGCAAATATTTTAGTTTTCAATTGACACCTTTGTTACACCTCAGGGCTCCACACAAAGCGTTTTGGTAAGTAACACTAAATGCAAACAGAACTTTTGTTTGTTTACAAGAAAACTCCACGAGGCCCCTTTAACTACGCCACACAGTCAAAGTGGATGTGCTTTACCTGCGAATGGTGGAGAGCTGCGCCTGCTGCTGCACCTCCTCAGCAAACACCTTCAGCTGCTGCTGGAAAGGCTCTTTGTGGTAGTTGGGGTGGACGTTGTCATAGTTTGGCACCACAGGCGACAGGAACTTGGGACAAACGAAGCTGAACAGCTCCTCAAACACCTGCTGGTCTCTGAGATGGAAATATATGTGTCAGTTAAAGTGGCAGTAGGCAGTATGTTTTTGGCATCATTAGGCAAAAATTCCATAATAACCTTTCAGCATATTATAATTCAAGTGTTCTGAGAGATAACAAGACTTCTACACCTCCTCATGGCTCACAGGCCATTTCAGAGAGAGAGCGTTCCTATTCCTATATCCTTCAAGCCATCTCAACCTGATCTCAACATGGATGCCGGGTCACAAACGTTCTAATTTTAAAGCAAAACTGCACTACAAGATGATTCTGAAAACATTTGAGGTGAGAAATAGGCATTACAGTGACATAACATTGATTCATATTTGATCAGCGCGGCCTAGTTTGACCGTTTGGTCAGAGTTTGCGAGTGATTGACAGCTGGCTCTCATAGACAGCAGCTGAACAGCAGACCTCAGATCAGCTCTGACTGCTTGTTTTCCTCCGGTCTGTGAAATCTTGCAGATGCTGTTAGGAGCCCCGGAGGACACAGAGGCACATGATTTTTTTCAGGTTACCTGTTTCATGTACTACCGTCAGGATATAGCGACCGTTTTATAAAAACTAACTTTTTTTTTTAATCATATTTGCTCCAATATCACCTCTGCTGCTTTAAGACATTGTTGCTGATGGGCGCCACAGTCATAAATACCAATACTACATTTCCAGCAGCTTATTGGAGCTATCGCTGGCCCTGTGCTCAGACCCACAAGCAAAGAGATACATGTCTTTCATCGTATGTAACATTACAGTATCATAAGATAACAGTATCAAAAAAGGACCGTCTGACACAGTGAGACAAACGCTGAACCTCAAATACAGTTGTTTCTTTCTTACCCTTTCTGCATTCGCAGCATCTTGTCTCCGTACTTCTCCCTCAGCTGGGTGTGGATGCTCTCATCGATACGCATCGGGTACATGGTGAGAGCGATGGCCAGCAGGCCATGCATCTGCTCATTCTGTTTGTTAACCTAAAAAACATATTATACAAGTATTAGGACATCTATTTCAACTATAATACTGTTTGATCATTTCAAAGAATGCATAAATTAAAATGCCTCATGTTTATTATTCATGCATCACAGAATTTTAGAGAAAATCAACACAACCCAAATATTGTGTTATCAGTCTGAACTTTTTCAGAAAACTTTGGAATAGGTGGAAGAATCCAGAGCTAAAGGTAACAAAAGAAGTCATCTAAGAAGCACTGCTCTGACTGACCATCTCATATTTGTATGTCGACCTCTGGAACATGTTTCTCGTCCTCTGGATGTAGAGCAGAATGTTGGCAAAGACTCGAATGGCATCCTGGTAGCGCCTCATCATCAGGTAGGCA